>NC_061109.1:49479682-49497976 GCF_015104395.2 Macrobrachium nipponense
TAATTTAAAATGGTGCAAAAATTATGTCAAAGTGACGAAATAATTTCTGAGATGTGTCACTGATACTTTTTAGTGCGATAAGAAAGAAATTCGCGCTTGCGCGCCTGCGTAGCGATTGTAAACAAAACAACGCCTTGATCCGTGAACTCCCAGCATCCCCCAAGGCGCGTGATTCAAAATTTTTCGGCTGGTAGGCTTATAAGTATTTTTCCGCGAATTTTTAAAAAAACTTTTTTGAGTCGACGTATGATACGTCCATTATCGGCATACGGGAGACATTTTGACTTGACGTTTAATACGTCCACCATTCGGCGTAAGACGGTTAATGGTGCCAATAACCGGGTAATGGAGCCTCTGTTGCAATGACCGGAACTCGGCACCATAACTGCCACTAACCAGAAATCAGAAATAACTCCCGATAATCGGAACTAGACAAGGGCCATAAAACCAGATCACCATTTTATACTATTTCCTTTCCCAGCACTGATTAAAGCATGCCAGCATGCCACAAATATTAAAAGTACTGTATCATTATCAAGTAACAAATCTTGAATCAGCCTCTCTCAGAGGTTTGTATACTAATATTTCTATATATATATATATATAGTATATATATATATATATATATATATATATATATATATATATATATATATAGTATATATATATATATATATATATATATATATATATATATATATGTATGTATATATATATATATATGTATATATATATGTGTATGTATATATATATGTATATGTATATATATATATGTATATGGTGTATCTGTGTGTGTATGTGTGTGTATGAGTATATATTAATTATATAGATATATATATCTATATATATATATATATATATATATATAATATATATATATATATATTATATATATATTATATATATATATATATATATACTATACAGCTTCCTTGGCATAAAAAAATAACCCAGAGTAAAGACTTTGTGAATTATACACATAAACCTATTTGTAATCTTATGATCTAAATTCCACAAGAAAGTCATCTTAACACAATAAAACTTTTCATAATTTGCACAAAGCAGCTAGAGTCTTATACGTATGTGTAAATGTGCAACAAAAAAGTGCCACAAATCCATAAGACAATGTGAAAAACAGATTTACTATTTCAAAGGGTAATTATACGTTAATGACAAACCAAAAAATGTGCAAAGTTTTCCACAGTGAACAATTCCACGTGCTTTTCAAAAAACACAGCTATCATTAATCAAACAGATCAATGTAATAAAAGCATACATTGGTAATTTGCTGATGAAACAAGCCATCCTTTAAGTAGTCATGTTTTCATATCAAAATAACTATTGTGTTACTAAAGCAATATCAGACATAGTGATTAGATCAACATAGCTTCTAGTGTTGGCCAACAACAACCCCAAACAATTTCATCTGAATTCAGTGTAGCTAATGTGATGTAAACCATATCAATGGGAAAATTCATGAGTCTGAAAGTGATTCTTTCCCTAAGAACTAATGTTGACATTTTTCCCATTGGACTCTTCTGTTAGCTTAAACAGCACTTTGCAAGTACTAAACAGTACTTAACATGTTTTGTTTAGTCCTAGGTGTGGTCAACATTTCACCTAATCTAGTGCAACAAACTAGATCTGTCAATGTTATTTAGGAGTAAATTTTATTTATGATTTTACTGTAATACAGCCTATTTTTCATTTGTGAGCCATCCCTGGCTAATAACCACTTTGCATAAATGTGAGATAATGGTTCACACATGTTAATTCTTTGTGTAACACTAATATTTCACCTATTCTCTGAATCCCTTCTTCGCTCATCCTGCCATCCTACACTGTATTGGTTAAATATGGAAGATAAAAGATGCTGTGATAAGGTGATGAAAGTGTAATTGAATGGCTGTGAGGGTTAATGTGGCTGAGGAGACTGTAAGAATTATAGGTCCACAACTTTATTGTGATGTTGGATTCTCATTGACAAGGTATGACATATGAGAGGTGGTCTTATATGGGGAGAACAGAGTGGATTTCAATAAGAAGAGAGTGGGTGGATCAAATGTCTGTGATGAAACAGCTATATGAGAAGTCTGAAAGTCAAAGGAAAATGCAACATGTGGCATAAATGGGCCTACAGAAAGCTAATGACTAAACTGATATTGATGCAATGTAGAGAGTGTTCATGATAAATGGCAGAGGGTAAGTTGCTGATATCAATAAAAAGCTTTTCAGTTGTAGTTAAGAGTTTGTAGTAAGGGGAATGACTGGTTTTCAATATCATTAAAAAAAAAAGGATGAGAAGACAAGATGTGTTATGTCTTCATGACTGCTTTATGTGAATGAAGAAAGGATAGTACAGTAGTACCTCGAGATACGAAATTAATCCGTTCCGAAGCGCCCTTCGTATCATGAGGTTTTCGTATCTTGGACCACATTTTACATGTAAAATGGCTAATCCGTTCCAAGCCCTCCAAAAACACCCCATTAAATTTCATAATAAAGCTAAATTGACCTGTAAACAATGAAATACTACAACAATTTTGGGGGGGACCATTCAATACCTAAATTAAGACTAAAAAATCAAAAAAGAAAAAAACCTGTAAATTAAGTGTATATTAGTGTACAAAGAAATATTATTACTGTAACGTAAAATGTGGAAGCTTACCTTTCGAGTGAGGCTACGTACATACGTAACTATCCAAGGAAGATTGCTTCTGCCTACGTACTTTTTCACAATGTTTCTGTGTGAGCCTTTTCAGGGGGGTGTCTTCTACAAATGATTGCACTTTATGAAAAGCAGCTTTAATTTCTGCCTTTTTTTTTATGTAATATGTACGTACGTACACTTTAAAAAATATACGTACGAACTACAACATAACTATCCAAGGAAGATTGCTTCTGCCTACGTACTTTTTCACAATGTTCCTGTGTGAGCCTTTTGTGTCTTCTACAAATGATTGCACTCTATGAAAAGCTGCTCTAATTTCTGCCATTTTTTTCTTCTTTTTTGTTTTTATTTTTAACTTTTTTTACTTTACATAGGTTTTTTTTTTTTTTTTTTCCCACAGAATTTCAACTTTCTTTTTTTTGCACCTCATGACTCTGTTGGCCCTGGTGTCCATCAAAACCCTGTTCAACCAAATGCTCTCTCTGCAACTGATTTGGGTACTGAATGTTCGGCTGCTGACCTTCAACATAAACTGAAGTGCCTTGATTATACGTACACTACATACTGGTATGCATGTTGTAAATGATTGGTCTACACCCTCTGTTCAGCAGGGAGTGGAGATTCTACCAACCTTGCAAAGTTTCCAGTTATCCCATGAGAGAGGCCTTGATCACTTATCCCATGTGAGAGATCTTGGTCACTTTTTTTTAAAATATGATATTGTTATGATACAATAAAGTTTCATACATACTTACCTGGCAGATATATACATAGCTAAGACTCCGTCGTCCCCGACAGAAATTCAAATTTCGCGCCACTCGCTACAGGTAGGTCAGGTGATCTACCGGCCTGCCCTGGGTGGCAGGACTAGGAACCATTCCCGTTTTCTATCATATTTTCTCTCTTCCACCTGTCTCCTGCGGGGAGGCTGGGTGGGCCATTAATCGTATATATCTGCCAGGTAAGTATGTATGAAACTTCATTGTATCATAACAATATCATTTTCATACAATCAACTTACCTGTCAGATATATACATAGCTGATTGGCACCCTTTGATGGAGGGTAAGAGACAGCTACTTATGGAATAGACAGGTAAACAACATATGTTGTAGGTATAAATAAACCTTGGTTCCTACCTGATAGGTGGTAGACTTCGTGGCTGCTGCCCAGGAGTCTGCATCACCTCAAGAAACTTTAGCGAGATATATGATCTATGGCCAAGAGTTCTTGTGGGTCTGCCGTTGGGGTCTTATCCGCTTACTCGGCAGAGCCTGAAAGGACTTTGTCAATGGGTGCTGATCCACTTATATGACAATACACCTTATGAAGGAGCACACAACCAATCCCGACCACCTGATCCTAACCACCGTGTTAGTATTAAAAATTGTTCCGAGTTATCCCCAAACTCTTCACAACAACCATAACTCAAAAACACATTACGCGCACACACATAAATTTTCAAAAAAAAATAATACTCCTCTAATAAGATATCACAAGAGTTCCTTACTGAACAATAGTGACTGGCCGCCAGTGCGACGTCTTGCACTTTGTCAGCAGAAAGTCTAGAACATATCTAATAGAAGGTATGTACAATTTAAGGATCGGTGTTAGCTCCTATACCCAGGATTGTATCCGCAGACACGAAAGGACCTAGAGAACAACAATTCTCGTAGGTCACACGAACATCTCTCAAGTAGTGAGATGCAAATACTGAGTTGCATCTCCAAAATGTTGCTTCCAAGATGTTCTTTAGCGACATTCTTATGAAACGAGAGACACGTCGCTATTGCTCTTACTTCATGAGCTTTCACTCTTAAAAGTTGAAACGCGTCGTCAGGACAGCTCTTATGCGCATCTGTAATGACGCTTCTCACAAAAAACGCTAGAGCATTCTTAGACATCAGTCTTGTAGGGTCTTTTACTGCGCACCAAAGACCTTGTCTAGAGCCCCCCATCTGGTGTTTTCTCTGAAGATAGAATTTCAGAGCTCTACAGGACAAAGAGATCTTTCTGCCTCTCTCCCTACGAGACTCGATAAGCCTTTAACCTCGAAGGTCCTAGGCCAGGGATTCGAGGGATTCTCATTTTTAGCTAGAAATAAAGCTTTAAACGAGCAAATGGCTGAGTCCCCCTTGAATCCTACTTTATCCTCTAGAGCATGCAGTTCACTAACTCTTTTTGCTGTGGCTAAAGATAATAGGAACAAACATTTTCTAGTTAAGTCACGAAAAGACGCCAGATGAGGGGGTTCGAACTTTTCAGATGACAGGAATTTTAGAACTACATCTAGGTTCCAGCTAGGAGGAGCTGGTTCCGTAGACTTTGTAGTTTCAAAGGATCTTATGAGATCGTGGAGATCCTTATTATCTGTCAGATCTAGCCCTCTATTCCTGATGACTGCTGAAAGCATGCTTCTGTATCCCTTTATTGTGGGTACAGATAGATGTGATTCTTCTCTCAAGAAAAGCAAGAAATCAGCGATTTCAGTCACAGAGGTAGTGGAGGAGGACAACTTCTTAGACTTGCACCACATTCTAAAAACTTCCCACTTGGACTGATATACTCGTCTAGTGGAAGCTCTGCGGGCTCTCGCAATCGCGCTTGCAACTTTGCGAGAAAACCCTCTCGCTCTGACAAGTCTTTCGATAGTCGAAAGGCAGTCAGAGCGAGAGCGGGGAGGTTTTGATGATACCTCTGGAAGTGTGGTTGTTTGAGAAGATCCGTCCTTCTTGGGAGGGATTTGGGAAAATCTACTGTCCACTCCACCACCTCTGTGAAACAATCTTGTGCTGGCCAAAAGGGGGCTATCAGGGTCATCCGTGTTCCCTTTGAAGCCACAAATTTCTTTAGAACTAGTCCCAGGATCTTGAACGGAGGAAAAGCGTAGACATCTACGTGAGACCAGTCTAGTAAGAAGGCGTCGACTATCAGAGCTCTGGGGTCTTCTACCACCGAACAAAATACTTCTAGTCTTTTGGAAAGGAATGTGGCGAAGAGATCCACATGAGGAGTCCCCCAAAGAGACCAGAGACTTTGACACACTTCTAAGTGGAGGGTCCACTCTGTGTGAAGGACCTGGTTCCTCCTGCTGAGCCTGTCCGCCCTTACGTTCCTTTCTCTCTGAATAAATCTCGTAAGCAGGGAGATATTCCTCTGGGAAGTCCAAAGCAGTAGGTCTCTTGCCAGTTCGTAAAGGAACAAGGAGTGAGTCCCTCCTTGTTTCCGAATGTAGGCCAACGCTGTGGTGTTGTCTATATTCACTTGAACTACTTTGTTCGATACCAAAGGTTGTAGGCTCTTTAGAGCCAGATGTACGGCAAAGAGCTCCTTGCAGTTTATGTGCCAGGACACCTGTGCTGCTTCCCAGATGCCTGACACCTCTCTCGAGCCTAAAGTTGCTCCCCAACCCTTCTCTGACGCGTCGGAGTATAACACTAGGTTTGGGTTCTGAACCTTCAGGGAGATTCCCTTGTTCTCCTTCAATGGGGGCAACCACCATTCCAAGTGAGGCTTCATCTCCACTGGAATGGGAAAGGCGTCTGATAGATTTCCTGTCTTCAACTCCAAGACCTCTTGAGGAAGAATTGAAGTGGACGTATATGCAGTCTTCCTAGAGGAAAGAACTGTTCGAGCAAGGAAAGGGTTCCTAGAAGGCTTAACCATTCCCTCGCCGACGTCCGTTCTTTCCTTAAGAAGAGAGAGACTTTCTCCAAGCCTCTCGCTAGTCTCTCTTGCGAAGGAAATACTCGAAAACCCTGAGAATCCATCTGAATCCCCAGATAGACTAAATTCTGTCTGGGGGTCAGCTGCGACTTCTCGAGGTTCACGAGTAATCCCAACGACTTGATCAAGTTCATGGTCAGAATAAGGTCCTCCAAACACTGTCTCTCTGATCTGGCCCTGATGAGCCAGTCGTCCAGATACAGAGAGATATTCACCCCTTTTAGGTGAAGAAACCTCGCCACATTCTTCATCAGGCTTGTGAAGACCTGAGGAGCTGTGGACAGGCCGAAACACAAGGCCCTGAACTGAAAGATCCTTCCCTCCGCCATGAAACGGAGGTACTTCTTCGACGAAGGGTGAATCGGTACGTGAAAATAGGCATCCTGGAGATCCAGAGACACCATCCAATCTCCTTGGCGTAAAGCTGAAAGGACTGAGGCTGAAGTCTCCATGGAGAACTTCTCCTTCTGAACAAATATGTTCAGAGCGCTGACGTCTAGTACTGGTCTCCAGCCCCCCCCCCCCCCCCCCCCCCCCCCCCCCCCCCCCACCCCCCCCCCCCCCCCCCCCCCCCCCCGAGGCCTTTGCAACCAGAAAAAGGCGATTGTAAAACCCCGGGGAGTTCTGATCCAGCACTAGTTCTATCGCTCTCTTGTCCCACATCTGATCCACCATCAGTCGAAGAGTATCCCTCAGTACAGGGTCCCTGTATCTGGCCGACAGTTCCCGCGGAGTTGACGTTAGGGGAGGACTGTCGAGGAAAGGTGTAAGGTATCCCTTCCTTATCATAGACAAAGATGAGGCGTCCGTGCCTATACGTGCCCAGGCCTCCGCAAATTCTAAGAGCCTGGCACCTACTGGTGTTTGGAGGTGTGAAGAATCATTTACCCTTCTTAAAGGGACGGAAGGCAGACCTACCTCTCCTCTCAGGAGCCTTCCTTCTTGAGGGTGCTCTGGAGGGAGGGCCTCCTCGAAAGGGCTGAACAGACGTACTCGGTCCTTTCTTTTCAACCGCAGCCGCAGGTCTCTTCTTCCTCGATGACTGAGTATGAAGGTCTTGAGTCGCCTTCTCAGTTAATGACCGGGAAATGTCTTTCACCAACTGAGAAGGAAACAAAAAGTCCGATAAGGGAGAGTACAAAAGTGCTGCTCTCTGAGAGTGGGAGACCGCTTTGGTCAAAAAAGCACTGAAAACTGTCCTCTTCTTAAGAAGTCCTGCTCCAAATAAAGAGGAGATTTCTAAAGAGCCATCTTGTACTGCCTTGTCGATACACGACAGAATACAAAGGAGTACATCTGGGTCGAGACCTTCTGTGTCATGCGCCTTTTTGGACATCACCTCAAGGGACCAATCTAAGAAACTGAAAACTTCCAATACATGGAAGAGTCCCTTGAGGAGATGATCCAGTTCTGAAATGCCCCAAGTCACACGGGCAGAGTTCAAACCTTGTCTTCTCGACGCATCCACTAACTTGAAAAGTCTGCTTCAGCCGAAGACGGGAGAGAAAGGCCCATACATCTAATACCAAATGCCCCTTCTGCCAGCGAGTCTCGCTGGGGGCATGCAGAAGACCGTCCTGACCAGCTCCTCCTTCGAATCCATCCAGGAATTCAAAGACTGAAGAGCCCTCTTCATAGATATGGTGGGTCTCATTCTAAGGAAAGACGAAGATTTTTTCGCCTTTGCGCTCGAAAACAAAGAGCGCGGAGAAGGAGGAGTGGCAGGGGTTAATGCGTCTCCATATTCCTCAAGAAGAAGGGCTGTCAAGACTTTGTAGCTTGACAGTCCTTCCCTTCCGCGAGTCTCGTATTCTGAGTTCTCATCTAACTCGGGGTCTAAAGGAGAATCCGTAGTAAAATCAGGACGTCTTTTCTCTGGGGGAGACAAACTCCTGATAGGAGAGGGACTAAGAGAGTGATAATCCCTCCTCTTCACAAAAGTTGGAGCCTCACGTCTGGAAGGCGCATCTTGTCTGAAAGAATGTTCAGCCTTGTAAGACGCTTCCCGCTTGGCTGGCGCCACGCGCTTAGGTGGCTCCTCATATATGGATGACGCTTCGCGCTTGGATGACGCCTGGCGTCCGCCTGGCATCGTGGTTGACGCCTCGCGCTTGGCTGGCTCCTCACGTCTGGAAGACGCCTCGCGCCTGGAAGACATCTCGCACTCAACTGGCGTCCTGGCTGGCGCCAAAAACTTGGCTGGCGCCTCGCGCTTGTATGACGCTTCACATCCGGAAGGTGTCCTGGCTGGAGTCTCGCGCCTGGCTGCTTCCACGCATCTGGAGGACGCCTCGCGTCTGGCTGGCGTCCTGTCTTGCGCTTCGCGCCTGGTATATGCCTCTCTCGCTCTTGCTCTAGAAAGAATGTCCTCTTCTACCTGTTTGGAAGAGGAAGCTTCATGCCTGGAAGACGCCTCGCGCCTGGCAGGGGAGATAGGACGAGACTTCTTGATAGGAAGAGAAACATCCTTCTTACGAGGAGGATCTCTAGCCAAAACTCCAACCAATGAGGCTAGCTGCTTTTGGACAGCTAGAAGAATTTTCCTTGAAGCTTCTCCCACGTCTTCTTCAATGGGAGGAGAAGGAGAGTTCGAAGGCGAGTGATCCGCTACGTCCATGTAGGGAGACGTTGACACAACCTTAGCCTTTTTGATTGAAGAGGGAGCTTCATCCGAGAAGCGCTCCAGGCTCGACTTCAAATAAGGTTCTCTCCAATGCCTTTTCAGGGGCCTGGAAAGGTCCGAATCCTTCCATCCTCGTTTAGGTGAAGGTGAAGGAAGGGAGGGAGGAGGAAGAGAGAAACACCTCTCCGCAGTCTCGCAGACACTTTTTCTAAAGCGGTCCACTGAGGCAGTCTGAAGCGAAACAGAGCCTGCTGAAGGGACGTCTGACCGTTGGGGATTCTCCACGACCTCCTTAAGGCTTTCGACTTTCCTTCTCCTCTGGGCATGGGAGCTTGGAAGCGGTCTAGGCCTGGGAGCGTCACAGAGACGATCAAACGCCCCCTCCACAACACTGGGAGCACTCACTTCACTTAACACTTAACTCTCACTATCCTTACCTTGTAAGACCGCCATTTTGGACCTCATCTTAGAAATAGTAGCCTTCAGATCGGCGATTTCAGAGGCCGATTCTGAAAGTAAAGCCTGTGAATGATTCGACACAGAGGGAGAATCAAATTCCTTAAGGTTAGAGATAGAATAAAAAAAAGGCTCAATAGGCCTTGTACACACACTCTTTGAACGTCTAACTCTATCCCTCTCTAACTTCCTCAAATAAGAAGTTAGTCTTCCATTCTTCCGCATTCAACCCATCACATTCATGACAGGTATTAGAAGAAGAACATTCAAACCCCCTACATTTACGACATACAGTGTGAGGATCAACCGAAGCCTTCGGTATCCTCACCTTGCAGCCTACATTCACACACATTCTCACACACACATTTGAGTCAGACATACTGAGAAAAATAAAAAAGCAAGTCCAAATTCAGTCCACAGTAGCGAATGCCATAAACCACGATCCAGGTACGTCACCAAAAAGCTGAGAAACGATGATCAAAAGGTTGAAATAAGATTCCAGGTCAGGAGGTAGTAACAACAATGTTGATACCACCGGCGACAGAGAAAATAGGCGATAAAACGGAAAAGGGAATGGTTCCTAGTCCTGCCACCCAGGGCAGGCCGGTAGATCACCTGACCTACCTGTAGCGAGTGGCACGAAATTTGAATTTCTGTCGGGGACGACGGAGTCTTAGCTATGTATATATCTGACAGGTAAGTTGATTGTATGAAAATTAGTATTACGTACACATGACACAATCGCCCCGGAAAACGAAATAACCATAGTGAGTACTATAACAATGCTGGTACTGAGTGGCCGAGCCACGCCACCAAGTGTACATAGTAGATGCATGATGGGAGGGACGCTGGCCAATAGGAGAGAAGGATTTCATGGCCGCGACTAGCATCAGGAACCAATGGGAGAGCAGGAGGATGGTGGCAAGTCTACTAGTATACTAAGATGGCGGTGCGTGGCGCGATTTTCAAAATTGTTATCCGGGCGAATCTTGGACTTTCAGAAACCTTTCGTATCTTGAAAACTTTTCGTATGTAGAGCCGTTAAATTTTTCGTATTGGCTTTCGTATCTCGAGTTTTTCGTAAGTTGAGCCTTTCGTATCTCGAGGTATATGTAAATAGTAAGTTGTGGGGAATGAGGTTGAGTTATGAATGTAGTATGGAATGGTTGATGTTTGCAGGAATGTATGAAGAGGACTAATGCACCATCTCTCCTCTATGGAAGTGAAATGCAGATGTCAAATGTTAATGGAAAAAAGGTTGAAGCTTTGAAGAGGAACTATTTGCACAGTATTTGTAACATAAGAAGAAATGAAAGATTGTGAGAAGTGTGCAGATGCACTGCAGCGATAAGAGGGTTAGCAGAGATGAAAGGATGGATCAGTTTTTGGAGATGGTATGGTCATGTGGAAAGAGCAGATGATGAATGATTGGTGAAAAGAAAATATGACTATGAAGTGTTTATAGGAAGGAGATATGGAAGAGCCAGAAAGGTCGGAATAGTTGGAGTAAGCATTACTGGAAAGGAGAGCCCTCATTATCTATGGTGTGAGGAGTATGTATGAAATCTGCAGATTTATATCTGGGTTCCAATTTGCTGCTAGTCAGCCTTTTGTGTAGGTGTATGAAGTGCCTAGTGCTGTGGAAGCTTTAAACATATGGAGTCATTCAAAATTCAGCAGTTTAAGTGTGAATGTGGCAGAATTGTCCTTTCTTTATCTTGGAAAAAGCATACTGTATATACCTAGTGTAAAAAGATAAACAATTACAGTATACTTACAGCAGAACAATAGCACAGTCTCTGTTAAAATATACCAACATACAAATCCTAAGCTAATTAAGGCTACAAAACTAGCAGTGTATTTGAAGGCTTATGCTGAGATCATGCTTTGCTAATAACTAAAAGCAGGAAAGTCATTTTACACTAATTATACTACCGAAAGCATCTTACTTTCCAAGTAAAATCTTCCTCCTCTTCAGTCTGCAATGTAATAATGAACAATTATTATAAAAAACATGCAATAACACTTACATTAACTATGCCACATGCTTGATTCTCAACAAAATTTACTTTATGAAAAATCATTTATCCTTACAAAATCCTTATAAAAAATACAGCATACAAAAAATTTTATAATATTTACTAAAAGAGTAAAATTCCATTTAAAGAAAATCCAAATGAAAACATAAACCTGAAACAAAAACACTTACAAGAATAAAACATCAAATTCCAAAAAAGCTATTAAAAATACAAAATAATATTGTTATACAATCTGTACTGTATAGTGGTCATGATGCCTTTATCATAAATAATATTTCAGCCAATAGTTCGTGAAGAGTCATATTTCATAAAACCTCAAATTCAAGATGGATAACCTGCTGGCTCTTGAAGGGCAAAGACTTCTACAAAGAATAGTATAGGATATCATATCCCTCCCCGGCAACAAATAGTATAGGTTCCCATCAGGAGCAGCTCTACCATTACTAGCATTGTTTAGGGACTCAAGAAATTCATCATAACTAACATGACACCAATTTGCTCACACACATCTTTCATCTAGTCAGATGTCGTAAAGAACGCCTACTGGACATCACTGAGCCTTGCAAATAAGAAAAGTTTTAGCTTTTGTTATATACTAATCTTTAGCTGTCATCTTACTTCAGTCCGCTTCATCTCCTTGACAGATGACTAATTCAGTTTCTTTTTCTGCCTGAGGACCCTTCCCCTGAAGCTGAACCTGAATGTACAATCCTATTAAACCATATCATCATTAACCCTCTTGCCCACATGCCGAAAATATAAGGGTGTAAGGTACACAACTTTTCCCCAGGGCCGAAAAGAACACACACATGGAAAATTTTTTTGGTAAAATTCGGTACGTCTGAACTATAACTGATATACATTTCTGGTTAGTGTTATTATGTCGGAAAATTATTGAATTATTTCCTAAAGCAATCAGAACATCATTACAAGGCTTAGAAATAATAAAAACAATGTGATGAATGTGAAATTTTTAAGAAAAATTATAGATATTTTTTGGAAATAAATCATGAAAAATATAATAATTAGGTTTGGGAGTTTGTTTTATACCTAAATTGTGTAGAAATGTTTGTTCTTTCACATGGAAGCAATAATTTTGCTACAAATGTGCTAATGAGCTGTAATTGATTAAAAAATGCAAATTTTTTATGGAGTGCAATTGTCAGATTTTCCAACCTACTTACATATGTTGATGTTTTGTATCGTAGCTAAGTAAGCTAGCGGCGTCGGGTTTGCGTTTTCTTCGAGATTCATCATCCGTCGGCCCAATGGCATCAATTATGTTTTCTGTGATTGAAGTGTTTTTTTTTTGTGGGAATTTTTCACAAAAATAACTTACTTATGATGCACCTGGTGCATCAACTGTGCATTTACAGAAAAAACTTATTGACGCACTATGCGTCATCAGATCACGAGGGTTAACCATTATTATTATGCCAGTTTTTTTTTCATGCAACATCAAGTTTCCCCATTATACTAAGTTAGATATCTAGGCTTTCTTTTCTTCCACACACTGTCTTATTCCCAGGTGATTAATTTATTCATTAACACTTCTTCCATGATCAGTGCCCTGTCACAAGTCAGTTTCCTGTCATTAATCAGTGTTCTGTCACTTAAATATCTATTACTAATTTGTGTGGTTTCTATTCCCAATGTTCTCATCATATTTGCAAACTACCACAATTTACTTAAGATGCTGGAAGATTATCTTATTATTATCCTATTGGTAAGACCGAGGGTTTGTTCCACACATGAACAAATTATTTTTTCCCAAAGGCTAAAAATATTCAATAGATGATTTGTAACAAAGAATATCTCACAAAACTAAAGAAATGAAATTATTAAAATTTCAATAAATATGAAAATAGTAAAGATAGAAAAACACAAAGGAACCATTACAGAGGGCAGAATAAGAACACAAATGACACTGTATGTAAATATCAAATTCAAATCAGAAATAAATTTAATAAACTAAATTAAATCAATGTCATGACAGAAATTGATGTCTAACCTCTCAAAAGCCAAGAAAGTAAAACACCAAGTCCACACAATATGGGCCTTTAAAGACAAATCCCAGGCTAACTAGTACATAAGCTAGTGACAAAACATACAAAAGCTTCTATGGGTAAGAATTTTAATAGAAAAAAGTTAATGACCTTTTGATGAAATTGGTGCAAAATTATTCCTAAACTCATCTGGTTTCATATCGCACAGGATTAGTTCATCTTCCTCAGCAATTAGTTGTAGTTGGCAATCAGAAGTGGGTTACATGCCTTACACCAAAAACCGAGAGAGATTTTAAATTGCAAAATTTCATACTTTCACTACCACCTACACATTCTCTCTTTATACTAATTTTCATATTAAAACTATCATGCAACTGATTTCATAAGGCCTGCCTCTCTGAATTATTCACCCTTTACCACAATCATTTACTCAGTAAATGTCCTTAGTTTTTCTGTGACAATTTAATGACCACAACTAGAAAATAATTTCACCCTCACCTAGCCATCAAAAGGTCAGATAGGATGAATGAAAAGAACAAAAGTAAAAGCAATATTCTAACTTATAACACATGGCTGACATCCATAAAAATAACTCACAAGAGTTTGACAAAAAGCGCCAATTCTAATCATGATTTCTCAAAAGCTCCCTGATATGGAGTGAGCCTTGCTGGAGCTACTAAGTTTCTATCACCAAAGACATACTAAAAAAACCTTACATATAAGTTACCAGTCTCCATTGGTTACTGATCTATTTCCCTTGAAAGAATCTCTGGGTATTGTTTTGAAATTCCTAATGAATACATAAAAAGTCTACCAATGTACAGAGCATGTACACAGCTGAAGGATGCAAAGCCACACATGCTTCAAAATTAAAAGGTTTAGTCAGCAATACAACAACAAAATTGGAATAATACATCTGAATTAATGAGCAGATCTTCAATTAATAAAAAGTAGATATGACAAAAAGGAATCGCAGTACCTTTGGATGTAGTGCTGGAGGTGAGGGATCAATGACAGTAAAATCTTTTAGCTTTGAAGTGATCGTAATGTCCTCTCCCTTCATTTCAACATTAACAATCAAACCTGAAAAGTTGAAAAAAAAAAAAATTTCTAACAAAGACAAAAATGAAAAAAACATTTCACACCTCTGTTTTTTAATTTGGAAGTAAAGCATGTGTAGTTACTGTTCCTTGTGGGAAAAAGTTCTAACTACAAAGAGCAATCTAGTTAATTAGCTACCTCAAGATTACCACTAAGCATAAGGCAATACTGTAGTAAAAAACAAATACATACCTGCAACATCAACTTTGGCTACTTCTCGATTCCCAAGGCTAATTACAACTGCTACCTTTCCTAACTTGGAAATAACTCGTAAGTTTACAACATCCATGGCATCCTTTTTCTTTGAGGAACCTAAAGGGATTACAAATGTAAAATGTTACTTCTCATATTTGCCATTCCACAAAGTCTTATGAAAACACCTCACAGACATTTTTTCAAAGCAAACCTGAGTATGGTTTAACAGTCCTGATTAGATGGTCCAAGTAACTTTGTTACTTATGATGAATTCATAATAAAATCTTGGTGCTGAAAAAATGTTGTCAAGAAAGTAAAATCATAAGTATATGAATATTAAAAGTAAAGCACAATGCAATTCTTATTCCCTCTATGATTTTGCTTTCTTTCTCTCCAAAAACACACCCTGTTTATGAGCAAAATAAAATTTTCTCTCTCCATTTCCTTCAAATCTATACTCTACAGAGATCATTGTCTATGTATTTATAGAATTAATAAGAAGAATTATAAGAATACTACTCAACCAAAATCTATATCATAAGTAATCATTTTACTGAACTAAGGTTTGACCAAAAATTCTATTTTGTGGCATAAACAATTAATTCCAAATAATAAAATTTCATCCTAATATTTTTCCACAGAAAATACCAATTTTCCTCTTACTGGTTTCTATGAAGTTTACATAATTTCCTTTCATAGAACACACTAAAAATCGAGACTAAGCAACAATGGTATTCTATGCAGATAAACACAGTTCAAATGACTTTTTACAGTCAGGACGACTGGATCTTTGCTCAAAAGAGTTTAATTTTCATAATACAGTATATGCAACAAGGGATAGGAGAACAAGAAAGATCAACATATCTTAAAAGAAAAAATGAATAAAGCACTCCTACTATGTTACAAGATACTTGAGTTTAGAAAGCATTCAGCATCATTGATCATATAAATTGCTCTTATTGCAAGTGAGGTTTTATAAACTTATGGGTACAATGAATACTGGATTTCATTCATTCCTAATAAAGTGGTTTTTATTAGTTTTTGTAAAAGCATCATATAAAAAGCTTCATTAACAACAACTTAAATATTTTTTTTTTTTTTTACAAATAATTCTACCACAATTTACAAATGATGAGTCCTATATCACTGTTAACCCTCTTACGCCGAAGGGGTATAATAAAAATTGTCTCCTGTATGCCGGGGGGTCTCGGAGTGAGTGCGGAAGCGGAAAAAATATTTTTTTCAAAAAATCACAGCACGCTTAGTTTTCAAGATTAAGAGTTCATTTTTGGCTCCTTTTTTTTTCATTGCCTGATGTTTAGTATGCAACCATCAGAAATGAAAAAACTATCATTATCATATATAAATAATGAGATATATGATAGCACAAAAAAAAAATGTCATATATAATTGTATTCAAATCGCGCTGTGAGCAAAATGGTTAAAGCTAACAAGTTAATTTTATTGTTGTATTGTACACTAAATTGCGATCATTTCGGTATATAACACATTGTAAAACAATCAAAGCAACACAGAGAAAATACTAGCACAAAATTATCCATGAATTCGTAATGCGCGGACGTAAAAAAATGTTTATTTTTTACAAATATTCACCATAAATCTAAATATTGTTCTAGAGACTTCGAATTTGTTTCAAAATGAAGACAAATGATTGAATATTACTGTACTTTAAGAGTTTTAGCTTACAATTGCAGTTTTCGACCATTTCGGACGAGTTAAAGTTGACCGAATGTCAAAATTTTTATATATATTTTTTTTATATGCAAATATTTCAAAAATTAGAAAAGCTACAACCTTCAATTATATTTAGTTGTATTCTACATAAAATTGCGCACATTTTCATATATAAAACTTTATGTAACGGCTAATTTAACATGGTGCAAACATTACGAAAATGCAACATACGCATTTTGGAGATTTGCGGCGGAGAATCTGCGCGTGGGGAAGGAAATTTCTTTTTAAAATTCACCATAAATCTAAATATTGTGCTAGAGACTTTGAATTTGCTTCAAAATTAAAATAAATGACTAAATATTACTAGACTGTAAGAGTTTTAGCTTACAATTGCGTTTTTCGACCATTTCGGTAGAGTCAAAGTTGACCGAACGTGGTCTTTTTTCTATTTATCGTGATTTATATGCAAATATTTCGAAAATGAGAAAAGCTACAACCTTCAATTATTTTTAGTTGTATTCTACATGAAATTGCGCATATTTTCATATATAAAACTTTATGTAACAGCTAAGTTAATATGGTACAAAAATTACGACAATCGGACGAAAAAATTTCTGATTTTTTTCGGAAGAGTTACCGCATGGACGTAAGGAAATTTTTTTTTCATAAATTCACCATAAATTGAAATATTGTGCTTGACTTCCAATTTGTTGCAAAATGAAGGTAAATGATTAAATATTACTAGAATTTAAGAGTTTTAGCTTACAATTGCGTTTTTCGACCGTTTCGGTAGAGTCAAAGTTGACCGAAGGTTGAAATTTTGGCACTTGTCATTATTTATATGAAAATATTTCTAAACTGATAACAGCTACAACCATGGGTTGTTTTTAATTGTATTGTGCATAAAATTGCGCACATTTCCATATATAAAACTTTATGTACCAGCTAATTTAAAAAGGTGCAAACATTACGACAATCGCACGAAAAAATTTATCGGAAGAGTTACCGCGCGGACGTAAGAAAAAAGTTTTTTCATAAATTCACCATAAGTCGAAATATTGTGCTAGAGACTTCCAATTTATTGCAAAATGAAGGTAAATGATTGAATATTACTAGAATATAAGAGTTTTAGCTTACAATTGCATTTTTCTACCATTTCGGTAGAGTCAATTTTGACCGAAGGTTGAAATTTTGGCACTTATCGTTATTTGTAATAAAATATTTCAAAACTGATAAAAGCTACAATCATGAGTATTTTCTTGTTGTATTCTACATGAAATTGCACACATTTTCATATATAATACTCCATGTAATGGCTAATTTAAAATGGTGCAAAAATTATGTAAAAGTGACAAAATATGTCACTACTTTTTAGTGTGATAAGAAAGAAATTCGCGCTTGCGCGCCTGCGTAACGATTGTAAACAAAACAACGCCTTGATCCGTGAGCTCCCAGCATCCCCCAAGGTGCGTGATTCAAAAGTTTTCGCCTGGTAGGCCTATAAGTATTTTTCCGTGAATTTTTAAAAAAACTTTTTTTATCGACGTACCACACGTCCAATCGGCACCTGACAGACAATTTATGTCGACGTTTAATACGTCCAATCGGCGTAAGAGGGTTAACATTCATCAAAAGATAATACTACTTATATATCATCAAGAGAAATGGGAATTCCATGCACATGCATAGGCTACATGTAAAGTTAAATATTTAAAACAAATATGTAGTGGTCCCCCCATATTCAGCGGGGATGCATACCAGACCCCCGACGAATAGTTAAAAC
>NC_061109.1:49498476-49546634 GCF_015104395.2 Macrobrachium nipponense
GTTTTAACTATTCGTCGGGGGTCTGGTATGCATCCCCGCTGAATATGGGGGGACCACTACATATTTGTTTTAAATATTTAACTTTACATTGTAGCTATCAGTTTTGAAATATTTTTATACAAATAACGATAAGTGCCAAGATTTCAACCTTGCGGTCAAAATTGACTCTACTGAAATGGTAGAAAAATGCAATTGTAAGCTAAAACTCTTATATTCTAGTAATATTCAAATCATTTACCTCATTTTGCAATAAATTGGAAGTCTCTAGCACAATATTTCGACTTATGGTGAATTTATGAAAAAACTTTTTTCTTACGTCCGCTGCGGTAACTCTTCTGATAAATTTTTTTTTCGTGCGATTGTCGTAATGTTTGCACCTTTTTAAATTAGCTGGTACATAAAGTTTTATATATGGAAATGTGCGCAATTTTATGCACAATACAACTAAAAACAACCCATGGTTGTAGCTGTTATCAGTTGTTCCGACACGCATACAAACCTTCGGTCCTTTTACAATAGGAAGGTACTAGCGGCAGCTGGATAGGTCGTAAGCTTTCGAACAAGGGGTTCGGTAGTTAACTGCTTGTCCGACAGGCGCGCGCGCAGCGACTGGAGGTAAACAAATCACTTTTGCTTTCGGCCTGCTGGCGGTGTGGGAACCGTTGTATCATCGCTCTCTGCCCGCTTCATCGTCGTTGCTTTTCTCGCATGGTTGTTTTTTTGTTTTTTCCTTTTTCATATTTATCTAGTGAAACTGAATTGTAAGTACAATCATTTCATATTTATTTCCATTGAATTCAATTGTGAATTAAAGGATCTTGGTTCACCACGCCCTCCGATTACCCGAGTGCCGGGACTGAACGGGCGTAAGTGCGGGAATTCATTTTTCCCAGAAATGATCCTCGTATTGTGTATGCTCGGTGCCGAGGGCGGAGAGCGCTCGCTCCGAGCGTATATTTTGGTTGGAATGTGTAGATGAAAATTGTAAGTAAGTGCTCTTTTCATTTATATTTTTTTGACCTGTATGCTCGTTGCCGAGCGAATGCGCTCGGCACGAAAATTTATTCTGTATGGAAGTGGAATCGCAAGTACAGTATTCTTTTTTCATTTTCATATATTTATTTTGATTGTAGCAATACTCATTTTGGATCAGTTTCCGAGCTTACCCGGAAATTGATCCTTTCCCCTTTTTATTTGAATGAAGTGAATCGCAAGTGCAGTTCTTTTTCATTTTCATATTTTATTGAGATTGCATTGTTTACTTGGATCAATGTTTCCGCTATTTCCCGGGAATTGATCCTTCCCCTTTTTATTTTGTATGAAGTGAAATCGCAAGCGCAGTATTCTTTTTTCATTTTCATATATATTTTGATTGCATCAATTCATTATGGATCAAGGTTTCCATTCATAATCGGGAATGGCTCCTTTTACCCTTGCGCTCGGTACCCGGGGGGAGGGAGGGCGCAAATGCGCTCCGATCCGAGTCCCGTTATTTCATTGGTGAAGTGAATCGTAATGCAAGATTCTTTTTCATTTTATTCCTTTTATTATTATTGATTGCATCAATATTTATTTGGTTCAAGTTCCTCTCAGTCAGGGAATTGATCCTTATGCCCTTGCATTCGGGCCGAGGGCACGATTGCTCTCGGGCTCTTATTATTATTGTTGGGTACATGGGTGCTGTCAGGGGTGGGGAACGAGACCCCCCCCCCCCCCCCGCTCAGCTCCCACAGATGGCCCTTCCCCTTGGGGGGGGAGGTTATCTGCGTTCTTCTCCTCACCCGATCCGTCGGCGCCGGGGAATGGCGCTCGGTGCCCGATGTACAATTGTATTCGGGGTCTTCCACTCGTTCGGAGAGGGCTCACCCCCCGTGCGAGGGGACTTCCCCCCCCCCCACTAATCGCTACTACTGTTATTTCCGCAGGTGCTACTGCCACGAGGGTGGACCTTGGTGAGGTATGGGCGTCCTTCCATTTGCAGGGCGTGCTAGTGTCCAGGGGCTGCGGTTCTATGTCTGGGCCTACTGCGGTCACCCATGGAGTGGTGACCACGCTCCAGGTGACGACGTCCCTCTCACCTGGTGTACTCGCCTCACGTGGTAACAGTCTTGCCTACAGCCGCTGTGAAGTGCCGTTCGCCGTACCGAGAGGGGGGTGCTGCCGCCGCCGCTCGTGGTTGCCGCGCTGCCGCGACCACACTTCCGCTGCCCTAGAGCTCGCCCTGGACCTGCCGCCGGTACCAGGATGTTGCTGGCTGCTGCTCCACTTCCTGTGTTTCCGGTGCTGCGCTACACCTGCCGATTCTGGGCTGACTGTCCATGCAGTTGCTGCGCTGGCTGTCCCTGCCGTTGCTGCGCTGGCTGTCCTGCCGTTGCTGCGCTGGCTGTCCCTACCGATGCTGTGCTGGCTGTGCCTGCTGTTCCTGAGATGCCCATACCTGCTGACGTCGTCCCTGTTCGTGGTGGTACTACCCCAGACTTTGGTCTGTCTGTACAGGTGCGTCCGGGCCCTGTGGCTTCGGCTACAGCAGCCCCGGCTCCGCCCTGGATAGCAGATCTTACGTCTGTCCTGAGGAAGCTGACGAAGAAGAGGAGGGTGTCGTCGTCGTCGTCTTCATCTTCTTCATCGTCGTCGGCTGCCGCCTCTTCCCCTTCGACTTCTAAGGCTTCACAGCCGAGGAAGAAGAAGGTTGCCTCCTCCCTCCTAAGAAGTCTCCCTCGGGAGCTTCTCGGGACCCGTCTCACCTCGGTGGGACGGGAGGGTTCCTTCCGCTGGTCCTCCTGCTCCTTCGAGCGGGGCCCGTCTCTTCTTCCGCAAGGAAGAAGACTACGGGGAGGACCAGAGTGGTACCGGCTAACACCGGTACTTTGCCTCGCCTGGTGTCAGTGGTTTCTGCCACTGCATCAGGGTCCGTCTCGGCCTCTCGTTCGCGGGAGGGTACCGAGTGTACGGTCGCCTACCAGCGACCGTGCAGCCAGGAACCCGACCTCTGAGTCCGCTCAGCGTCAGGTTCACGGCACGGGGCGAAACTGTTGACAGCCGCTCACTAGCGACTCTCACAGACCAGCTCTCACTCTCGCGGCGACCAGCTGGCTACCCGGGGACGTGACGGTCCACGACCCGGCCACGGGCTGAGGCTGGGAAGAGGTCCTCCCGTTCGCCGGTGCAGCCACGGCTGGAACCAGCGACTTGACGTGCCGTGAGGACAAGCACCGGTCTCACTGTGACAGTGGAGCCTGCAGGTCGCCTGACCGTCGCTCTCACAGAGAGCGATCGGGTACGGCAACCAGCACCAGCTCTTCTGACACTCGAGATCGGGGGCCGCTGTGCTCAGTCCAGCCGTTCTCCACAGCGAGACGGTTCGACCAGGCCTGCAGCTCGATCGCCACCGCGGGTTGACGATCGCCTGCAGCCCTCCAAGCCTAGCTGGTTCTGCCAGCGATGCGAGGAGGGAAGCGTCAGGTCTGCCTCTCCCGTACCTTCAACCTCCTCGGGTTACACCGGGAGGAGCGAGGTATTGAGGAGTGATCGTGAGGGTGCGCCCCTCATGATCCCAGCCACGACGCCCTACGTTGCCAGGCACGGTTCTTGGACCGGCCAGGACATATGCGCAAAGTGGATGGAGAAGACCGAGAGGGCTGTCGCTGTTCCCCCTTCTTAGGAGGAAGGTTCTCGAATATGCTCTTGTTCGAAGGGCTTAACGGTCCCACTCTGCAAGATGCTGTGACTTCCGAGATCCAGAGGAACTTTGCCGAGGTTATGGCGCTGATTCGTCAGCACAAACGACCTCGGGGAAGGATCGCCGCTCCCACCAGCAGAGCCACGTCTCGGCTCGAGTCGTTTTGGGGCCCGAGAGGGAACCCAAATCGACGGTGGGTCTGCCCGCGATCGGAGCTTGCCGACTGTGTTGAAACCAGGTAGTCTCTCGTCTCCGGACAAGAAGGCTCTCTCAGTTCTGGCCGGTCGAACAAGCTACTTCACCTCCTCTATTGCGGCAGAGGCGTTTCTACGTGTCTTCGGACACCGTATTTGAATACCCCCTTCGGTCCTCCTGAGGTTTCGACCTCGACGAGGACTGGAATGAGTCGGAGGACGGTATCGGCTCTCTCCTGTCAGGTGTCGATCAGCCCCACCCAGACGACGTTCACAGTGGCGGCAGACCCTTACCGTACAGTATGAGATTCGTAACCCTCCTCGGGAAAACGTTTTCTCCTGACGATACGTTTTCCCAGGCTCTGAGAGGCCATCGCCGTAAGGCGATGGCTGCTTCTTTTCTTCTCCAACTGCTAGTTCCGCTGGGAAGGCGAGCCAGTATCCAATTCCTCCCCCATTCCCTCTCTCCTTTACGGCTACGAGGGAAAGGGGAGGGATCCTACAGAGATTTCTCTGTAAGATCCCACGTTAGGGGCTGCGCTACCGGGGGGACCTTCGGGTACCTACCTGACGTAAGCCCCGGTCGTTGAGGAGGGATCCTGCCCCTTTCTCGATTTCTACGGGAATCGAGAGGACCACCAGCCGATATCGTTTGACGAATTCGGTGGGGGTTTGTTTCGCAGAGTGCTTAGAATTTCTACGGAATTTTCTAGCGCTACTCAGAGTGTTCGAGTTTTTTACGATCTCCAAACACTTAGGCGAGACCTACGGTCCAAAGTGAGCGAGAATCCCGATAATTGTTACACGATAATCGGGAACCGCTCGCTTATGCTCGAATTCCTGTAATTTCTAGCATTTGGAAGAAGACTGCTGCTGAAAGAAGAGTATCTCACAGTAGGCGATTACCTGGAATAGAGAAGAACGGACGGGAACTTCCAGTTTGGCTTGAACTATCGTCTTCGGTATTCTGTTCACCACTTGAAGCTTTCCTTTGGGAAAGACTTCTCCTTCACTCTCTTGACTAGAGAACGAAGGCGGTCGATCTCCAATCCTTATTCTCATTCCTCGAGGGTAAAAGAATTTAGGATGGAGGTCGTGTTACAGAACCTACAAATATACTACGTATATTACCCTCGCGACATGATTCTTTTTACAGTTGAATTGTCCGGGGTAGGCACATACGTAGTTAACTCTACGGTTTGTGACCGAGACGAATTGTATCTTAATTGAACTGTAAACTCGGGGTTGCCTGCAACCTCCCAGCAGTTATCAGTTTCGATTTTAGATACTTGGTATTGTCATGACAACACCAAATCAGCTTTTGTGTATTTACCGAAATCCGTTTTCGGTTAAATATAATTGCCCCTCAGCGTATTCTTTATGCTCGATTGGTTCTAGCCGAACGCATTCCTTCGTGGAATAATGGATTACCTGGCAACTCAGGATACGAGTCACCGAGAGCTACTGCGTATTGAAACTGCCTGATAGCGGCTCAGTATCAGCTAGGTCTCGGAGATGCACGGTCGGTTACGTCTCTCTCTCCCCTGGTTTGATTGACTACCGAACCGTATCTCTGCCCAACAATCATGGACTTAGGTCTTCTGATTAACGGGGATTCTCACAATAATGAAGGACCAGCTACTGCTGTGACGCTCGATTTCATCGCCTTCGACATTGCGAGAATTTTCAACAGAGATATCTCTTGGACTCTTTTATCTTTCTGTTTACCGCACGGTAAACAGAAACTAGTCTGTACTAGTCAACCGCTGCATCGCACCGCGATAATGCGAATGATTTTTGCAGACATCTGAGTTTGTCTTCAAAATATCTCGTATTCGTAGGTGTGCAATTATTCATTGCTCGCCCCGAATTAACACAGATATGTCAGAAGACATCGCCTACTCTCCGACCTGACAGCTCTACTTCCAAATGTTCAGCCCATGAGAAGCAGTTCTTCAGGCAGTATTTCCCTGTCTTCATTGCTGAAAAGCGCTCCGCTTTTATTGCAACTACGATCCTCACCGGACAGCAATGAATAGCGTTAGCGTTCTCAGTCTTTGTAGCACAGGTTCAGAATCTTGAGAATCCTTCTCTCGGTTCAGCTGTGAAGACGTGGGTTGCATTTTCTGTACACCTTCGTCTTCAACGACACATAGTGTTGTTTCTCCTTAGCCGAGAATCTACTATACTATGAGATATCTTGCCATCAGGGACCTCGGTCTCTAGAAGACAATTGACTTTCGCCTGTGGGCACATGCCTTAAGAGAGTCATCACCTTGCCTTCTGGCATCGGTGACGAACGAAATTATTTGTTTAGTCTCTTGGCATAACCCTTTTAGGCGAAGGTCACGTGACTTGCTCGGGTGCTTGGACAACTTGCCTCCTACCGAACGCAGTCAGTCGGCAGCTGTCAGAGCGCCCAAAGTCTGTTACGAACTATCGCTGTTGACTTAGTTCGGTTGTTACCATAACAGTCTTTTTCTTCGTCCTAAAACGGCTTGTCCACAGTACCCATTACCATCGACACCCACCATTTGAGTGTCGGTGTCCTATCCACTTCCGAGAAGAACAACTTCGCTGCAGGACGGAATAGACCAGTATATGGGTACAGGACATCACCGCAAGTCGAGAAGAGGGATAGGTCATACGACCATTCCCTTCTTTTTCCTCTGAGGTAATTGCATGACTTTTCCTGCGAAGTCAAGCATCCAGGGATGGGGATTCGTGACGTTCGATTTCGTACCGAATTCGTAGCGAAGACTCTGAACCCTTCGGTTCCTGACGATCGGTTAGAGTCCTTCACAATCCCTCCCTAATGGACTTAACCGCCTTCGATGCGAAGGAGGAGATGCTGCTTTTGTCCTGTGAAAGCGCGACCGCGCTTTCTGAAGAAACTCGACATCCCAGGCTGAGTGTTGAAGACTCTTCGTCAGCACCAAGATGACCTAGAAGTACACTCCTCGAGTTACACAAGAACTTCTCCGTGGCGCAGGTACTGAAGGCAAGGGGTCTGGTACAACCAGACCACTGGCACCTCCTTCTACCTTTTGGATATTGCCCACAGGTCCTTGGATCGTTTTCCTTGGGACCGTGTGGCTGCTCAACACGTTGTGTAGCTAACCCAGACCCTAGCAGGCTGAACAGCATCGAGTCCTGGTGTGACTGTAAGAATGAGAATAAGTGAATGAGAGAGTGACTGGCTTCTCTTCCTATCTTTTTCTCCCCCTCTACCTGTGGGTAGAGGGATCACGGTCATCACCTTGCTGGATAAGGACGAGGATGCCGGTGAGCTACTCGACAGAGCCCCATCCTATCCCTTTCACTAGGGATGGGAGCGAATATCCACCACTTCCTCCTACAAGGGGGGGGAAGTGGATGCCAACAAGAGACAAACCATAACTTTATGTTTGCCTCTTGCAAATAGGAACTTGTTCTTGTTTGCTGGTACGAAGAGATTAACGCTTGCCTCTCTCTTAGTACTTGGTCCAGAGGTCTGACCATTGATCCTGCGGTGCACACCCCGATCAATCGGACAGAGGCTTGGATCCCTCCCTCGCTCTTACGACCAGGGAGGCATTCCAAGGTTGGGCGAACACCAGTCTGTTCACAAAAGACTCAGATTCCTCCCACAAGAAGTGATCTCCTATTGTAAAAGGACCGAAGGTTTGTATGCCGTGTCAGAACAAATGACAATTTGTCCAAAATTGCATTTTTCCTAACTATACAAACCTGAGGTCCTTTTACACATAGTCCCACCCTCATGCCACCCCTCACTCTGGCAGTTTTTTTGCTTGGGCCAAAAGCAAAAGTGATTTGTTTACCTCCCAGTCGCGCTGCTGCGCGCCTGTCGGACAAGCAGTTAACTACCGAACCCCTTGTTCGAAAGCTTACGACCTATCCAGCTGCCGCTAGTACCTTCCTATTGTAAAAGGACCTCAGGTTTGTATAGTTAGGAAAAATGCAATTTTGGACAAATTGTCATTTTAGAAATATTTTCATATAAATAATGACAAGTGCCAAAATTTCAACCTTCGGTCAACTTTGACTACCGAAACGGTCGAAAAATGCAATTGTAAGCTAAAACTCTTAATTCTAGTAAAATATTTAATCATTTACCTTCATTTTGCAACAAACTGGAAGTCAAGCACAATATTTCAATTTATGGTGAATTTATGAAAAAAAAATTTCCTTACGTCCATGCGGTATGTCCATGCGGTAACTCTTCCGATAAAAATCAGAAATTTTTTCGTCCGATTGTCGTAATTTTTGTACCATATTAACTTAGCTGTTACATAAAGTTTTATATATGAAAATATGCGCAATTTCATGTAGAATACAACTAAAAATAATTGAAGGTTGTAGCTTTTCTCATTTTCGAAATATTTGCATATAAATCACGATAAATAGAAAAAAGACCACGTTCGGTCAACTTTGACTCTACCGAAATGGTCGAAAAACGCAATTGTAAGCTATAACTCTTACAGTCTAGTAATATTTAGTCATTTATTTTAATTTTGAAGCAAATTCGAAGTCTCTAGCACAATATTTAGATTTATGGTGAATTTTAAAAAGAAATTTCCTTCCCCACGCGCGGATTCTCCGCCGCAAATCTCCAAAATGCGTATGTTGCATTTTCGTAATGTTTGCACCATGTTAAATTAGCCGTTACATAAAGTTTTATATATGAAAATGTGCGCAATTTTATGTAGAATACAACTAAATATAATTGAAGGTTGTAGCTTTTCTAATTTTTGAAATATTTGCATATAAAAAAAAATATATATAAAAATTTTGACATTCGGTCAACTTTAACTCGTCCGAAATGGTCGAAAACTGCAATTGTAAGCTAAAACTCTTAAAGTACAGTAATATTCAATCATTTGTCTTCATTTTGAAACAAATTCGAAGTCTCTAGAATAATATTTAGATTTATGGTGAATATTTGTAAAAAATAAAAATTTTTTTACGTCCGCGCGTTACGAATTCATGGATAATTTTGTGCTAGTATTTTCTCTGTGTTGCTTTGATTGTTTTGCAATGTGTTATATACCGAAATGATCGCAATTTAGTGTACAATACAACAATAAAATTAACTTGTTAGCTTTAACCATTTTGCTCACACGCGATTTGAATACAATTATATATGACAATTTTTTTTTTTTTTTTTGTGCTATCATATATCTCATTATTTATATATGATAATGATAGTTTTTTCATTTCTGATGGTTGCATACTAAACATCAGGCAATGAAAAAAAAGGAGCCAAAAATGAACTCTTAATCTTGAAAACTAAGCGTGCTGTGATTTTTTGAAAAAAATATTTTTTCCGCTTCCGCACTCACTCCGAGACCCCCCGGCATACAGGAGACAATTTTATTATACCCCTTGGCGTAAAGAGGGTTAACAGTGATATAGGACTCATCATTTGTAAATTGTGGTAGAATTATTTGTTAAAAAAAAAAAAAAATATTTAAGTTGTTGTTAATGAAGCTTTTTATATGATGCTTTTACAAAAACTAATAAAAACCACTTTATTAGGAATGAATGAAATCCAGTATTCATTGTACCCATAAGTTTATAAAACCTCACTTGCAATAAGAGCAATTTCTGGGCTCAGCTTGTGTCGGCCTATGAAAGGATCCTTAATATCATTCTTTCTAGGTAAAATTAATCTAAAATTACCAGAGAAAAACAAAATTAAGAAAATGTCAGTAAAACTGACTCGCTCACTCTTAAAAAGAAGTGTCGGTATGGTAATAGGGGGGAGTGTGAACACTACCACGAGACATTCACCAATTAGAACTTCCAATCAAAATCCCCACAAAGAGAGAGCTGATACCAAACGGGCGATGCGGCCAGCCGACTTACTACTACTAGAGGGACGCCACGGACAGCAGCGCCCCTAACGGACATCCTTAATCTTTAGCGCTAGCGTTCAGACGCATTTTCTCTGTGCTTGTGCCTATTTACGGGATTTCTTATCACCATCGCTATGGAACGTTCTGCCATCGCAACGGCTAAGTTAAGTGCCTCATAAGTAATGTTTTTCTGTATTTTTGTCTTCCGGGAACCAGTATTTTCCTTCTAATAGGTCATATACGGTTTCCCGGTTGTCTCGTGGCGGCGCCATGCTGCCTCGTTAAGAATTCCCAGTCCTCCATACTGGGACTTCTTATTCTTATGGGCTTACTATATTACGTTCATCGTTTTTTACATCGAGTTTTAGCTAGATTAGCCCCTTTACCATTTCTCTTAGTTTGGTATTTAGGGCTATTATTATTGTTCCAGCCCAGCATCCCGGCTCTTGCTCTTCATCGGCTATCGCTGGCTCCGAGTAGGCTTCTGTTCCTCGGAACAGTTTGCCTCCTCCTGGGCTTCTTTTTCTTCTTACTAAAGTGTCTTTTCCATCTTACGATGTAAATTTAGTTCTATTTAGGGTGTTAGGCTAGCCTAGGTGCATGTCCCATGTATTGGTACAGCCTGGTTCACGTGGCCCTCCCACGGTTGTGTTGCTCGCGGCTTAGGCCACTTGCGGTCACGTGTTCCATCGCACCTTACCCTTCCCCTCCCCTCCCTTACCAGGTATAGGGAGGCGCTGGGGGACCCCTTGGTTGTCATTGACAACCTCAGTTGCCTTCCTCCCTCTCTCTCTGAGGTGGCAGGGGTTCTTTCCACGCGGGGGGTTATAGGGCGACCACTCATAGGGTACCGAGGTGATCTCCGAGCGGGTAGTTGTTGAGGCGGGGAGGAGTAGGCCACCCCCCCCCCCCTCTCTCTCTCCCGCCGTGTTACGCCGAGACCCCCCCCCCCCCTTCCCCAGTTGCTCAGCCACCTTCCCTTTCTATAACGAACGGAGCCTTCCGTCGCAGCCGGGGCACCTTTGGTTATAGATGACTGGCTCCGCCAGCGGGCGGGGTGGTCACTACTATGTCGGTCGCTTGCCTACTATATCCTTACATCTCTCCCCCGCTACCGGAAGGGAGCTTGCTTCTTACCCGGGCACTCTTCTAGTAGACGGGTGGAGAAAGGTTTGATATTACTGTTATTTTAAGGATATACCCTAATTTTACGATGATTTGTTTAGTTTTATTATTCATTTATTTACCATCCCCGCCATTATTCGTCGTGGTTTCCTTTTACCACCACTCCTGGTTGGATTCTATCTCTTGTCTCCGCCGCCAGCGGAGCAATAGCCTAGGACAACCAACCAACCTTGTTACCACGCGTATTATGGCGGGGCTCTGGTTTAATCTAACTTTCTCGCTCCGGCACCAGCGGAGCAAACTGTTAGGCTGTAAGTGTTCTTCTGATACTCATGTATCTTTCCACTTACAGGCTACCAAACCCTGTCAGGTCCTGGGATGCAACGCGACGTTGTACGACCCCTGCGGCCACGATGAGTGCAGGTCTCACGCTCCATGTGCCACGTTCATTCAACGATGATCGTCTGGCACCCGGAAGCCTGCGCCATCTGCTACGACCTGGTCAGTCAGCTGGTGGAGGGGGTAAGTCGATTATAGGCTTCTTTTTCAATTTACTAATAACTCTTAGACATAAGTTTGTTAACCCCGTTCCGCCATTAGAAGCTCATCTCGCCTTTTCTTTCAGGCTACTGGTGTGAGGGAGGTCGCCCTTGCTACCCTGAATCGTGGGTTGGGCGGCTTTTGGGTAAAGAACGCCGCCAAAGGCCAGCCTTACATCCTTGACAAGAAGCTGGCCGTCCAGATCTTCCCTGCGGGCAAGTCAACAGGGTATGTTGACCCCTTGTCCGCAGCCCCTCTCATAGCCTCCATCCAGCAAGAGCTGCAGCATTCTTTCGGGGTCGTAGCCTCACAGGAGTCGGTCCCGGACGTCGCTACCCTGGACCTCAACATCGAGCCTATGGCGGGTAGGGGCAGAGGATTTGTTGGTTGAGGTAGGTGTGTCGGGCGCCCAAGGTCTTTCCTTGGGCGTTCCTGGATCTTCTCCTGTCCCTTCTTCAAGCGCTTCTTTCCAAGGCTTTGTGGGATCTGAGATCCCTACCCGCTCTCCCGCTCTCTCTGTACCCCCAAAGGTGAAGGGACAGAGAGAACCGAAGACTCTAACTAAGACGGACTTCTAAGAAGTCATCTTCGTCTTCTTCGGCTAAGAAGTCTTCGACTTCTTACGCTGACGCGGTGAAGGCTAAGCCGAGCTCTTCTTACTCGAAGAGCTCTAGAAGCAAGGCTTCTAAGGAGAAGGCTCGCGCTCCCGCCGAGCCCATGCCTTCTCCGGCCTCCACCGCAATCCACTTCCCGGTTAACGCGGTGGGAGGAGCGGGACCCAGCACCTTTGATCCCACTGCTTTCTCAGCAGTGGTGATGCAACAGGTGGGCGAGATGGTTGGCTCCGCAAGGTCTCCGCCCTGGGGACGAAATTTGAGCAGATGTTCGCACAACTGTCGAGCACAATCTGTCTCAATCAGGCCAGTCCATCCAAGATCTCTCTAACAGAGTTAGAGAGAATGAGGACCGAGTAGCTGGGCTCTCTCAGGTCCCCCTTCCAGTCTCCCCAGTGCCAAGTGCTGGTATTTTCCAGCTCCCGCCATACGACTCTGCCAGCTTTCTCTATGGAGAACCCATGGAGAGTAGCCGCCTACGCTCCATTTAAGGATGGTATGATCTCTATCCCGGAGTGTGGAACTCCGAAGGATTGAGGACTTCGAGTTTTATCCTCCGGGTTTGACGCAGCCTTTCATCGGCTATGCTAGGCTGACCGTAGCGGCTCTGACTAGGGAAGACAAGATCTCTAGGGAGGATGTTCTCTATAGTAGGGATCATGCCCAGCGGGAATGGGTTCACTGCCTTGAGGACTGGGAGTGCACAAACACCAAGCTCCAGGCCTATAAGAGTCCTTTCACTATTTTTGCGACGGAAGAGGAGGCTTCTCTTCCGTTCGCCACGAAAATAGTAGAGAGGACTCTTCAGGCAGTCCTCAAGGATGAGCCCATGCCACAGCTAAGGGAGGCGGAGTCTACTTCTCCGCTCTTCCCAGCTTTTGGAGAATTGTGGGAGAACTTGCCAGCCACGTTCACGCTTGGCAAGCTCAAGCCGGACTGCGCCATGGACCAAGGCTGCCTGATTCCTTGATTCAGGCGGAGTTCGACGCGCGAACTAGGTTTGGCAGGTCCCTCAATTCACTGATAATAACGGAAATGGCTGCTCTCTCATATGCTACAGAACCTCTATTTAAGATCTTGGCCAAATCCCAGCTTCAGACGGTTCAGACGGATGCTTTCGACTTCTTCCAAGCTAGGAGGAATTGCCGAAAGCACGTTCTGCAGGAGTGCACTATTAGGCACGAGCCTAATAGACTCCTGGCTTCTAGCATGTGGGGAGCGGATCTCTTCCCAGAGTCCGCTGTAAATGAAGTGCACCACGAGGCTGCTAGGCTCAACCAGAGCCTTAGAGCTAGGTGGGGTATTTCATCCAAGAGGAAGCAAGAATCCGTCCCCACTGCTGGTAAGAAACCAAAGAAGTCTGGTAAAAGGTTCCAGCCTTACCAGAAACACCAGCAACAGCAGCAATTTGTTCAGGCCGTCCCGGTTACCCAACAGGGACAACCTGCTAGTTCGAAACAGAACCAGCCCATCCTCCTGCTGTCTCCTCAATCACAACCGTCGACCTCCTACGCACTCTCGCCGGCCTTCAACCCTACGTATGAAGGTCAAGGCTACCCTCCCTTTAATTTAACAAGCAACCGAGAGGTAGGGCGAGAGGCTACTTTCGCCAGCGTGGCGCAGGAAGGGCGACAAGGAGCAGGCAGTTCAGAGGAGGGCGTGGTGGTCACCCGCCCATCAACAATGAGGCTCCCCAGGTAGGAGGGAGGCTGTTCCTCTTCCGTCACAGGTGGGGGTTCAGCAATTGGGCACAGAGCATAGTGTCCAAAGGGTTGGGTTGGAGTTGGATCAAAGATCCTCCTCCAATCAAATCATTCCGCCAAATACCATCAAAGGAATTGACAGATTACTCGGAGGAACTCCTTCAGAAAGGAGCTATTGCGAGAGTCAAGCATCTAAAATTTCAAGGTCGCTTATTCAGCGTGCCAAAGAAAGGCTCAACAAAAAGAAGGGTAATCTTAGACTTGTCAAAGCTAAACTCTTTTCATTCGTTGCGACAAGTTCAAGATGCTTACCCTCTCGCAAGTAAGGACCTTACTTCCGCGTGGAGCCGTCACATGCTCCATCGATCTTACAGACGCATACTATCATATCCCTATAGCCAGACACTTCCGCCCATTCCTAGGATTCAGGCTAGGAAATCAGACATTCTCATTCAAAGTGATGCCCTTCGGTCTGAATGTAGCCCCCAGGGTATTCACGAAAATAGCAGAAGTGGTTGTGCAGCAATTGAGAACTCAGGGAATCATGGTAGCAGCATACCTCGACGATTGGTTGATCTGGGCACCAACTGTCGAGGAATGTCTCAAAGCCACCAAAAAGGTAGTTCACTTTCTGGAACATCTGGGGTTCCAGATAAACAAAACGAAATCCAGACTTACCCCGGAGTCTCGTTTTCAGTGGCTGGGAATCCAATGGGATTTGTCTTCCCACAATCTGTCAATTCCAGTGGCCAAACGGAAGGAAATAGCAAAATCTGTCAGGCAATTTCTCAAATGCAAACAAACATCAAGGAGAAACCAGGAAAGAATCCTAGGGTCCCTTCAGTTTGCTTCAGTAACAGATATCCTCCTGAAAGCAAGGCTAAAAGATATAAATCGAGTTTGGCGATCGAGAGCAAACACCAAATCTCGAGACAAGTTATCAGTAATTCCACAGATCCTTCGCAATCAACTCCGTCCATGGTCAAAAGTAAAGAACTTAGCCAAGCGGGTACCCCTTCAATATCCCCTTCCAGTGTTAACCATTCACACGGATGCCTCCCTGTCCGGTGGGGGGGATATTCTCAGTTCAAACAGGTTCAGGGCACTTGGTCAGTTCAATTTCGCCAGCTCCACATAAACGTTCTGGAAGCAATGGCAGTATTTCTTACCTTGAAGAGACTGCTTCCCCCGAAAAAGTCTCACCTAAGGCTAGTTTTGGACAGTGCAGTGGTAGTTCATTGCATCAACAGGGGAGGGTCCAAATCCAAGAATGTGAACCATGTCATGATAGCAATCTTTGCCCTAGCAAACAAACACAAATGGCATCTGTCCGCCACTCACCTGGCGGGGGTAAGAAATGTGATAGCAGACGCTTTGTCCCGGTCAGTTCCTCTGGAATCAGAATGGTCCCTAGACGACGGGTCATTCCAGTGGATATGCCAGAGAGTCCCAGGTCTCCAAGTAGATCTCTTCGCCTCACAAGCGAACCACAAGCTCCCTTGCTATGTGGCCCCCAACCTGGACCCTCTGGCTTATGCCACGGACGCCCTGTCGTTAGATTGGGATCAGTGGAGAAAAATTTATGTTTTTCCTCCAGTGAATCTTCTCTTGAAAGTCTTAAGCAAGCTGAGGACTTTCAAGGGAATAGTAGCTCTGATTGCACCGGACTGGCCCAAGAGCAACTGGTATCCTCTTCTTCTGGAATTGGGTCTCCGACCTCAACGGATTCCCAATCCCAAGCTGTCACAATCAGTACAAATGAGGACTGTGTTCGCTTCCTCAGGAATTCTTCAGACCCTAACTTTATGGACTTCATGAAGTTTGCGGCTAATAAAGATGCTAATATTGATCCACAAAATATTCTCTTCCTAGAATCAGATAAGAGAGAGTCAACCATTAGACAATATGACTCAGCTGTTAAAAAATTAGCATCCTTCCTGAAAGAATCAAACACTACAACCATGACAGTTAATCTAGCTATATCCTTTTTCAGATCCTTGTTTGAAAAAGGTTTAGCAGCTAGCACTATTACTACTCATAAATCGGCTTTGAAGAAGATCTTTCAGTTAGGTTTTCAGATAGATCTGACTGAATCTTATTTCACGTCTATTCCTAAAGCCTGTGCTAGACTTAGACCTTCTCAAAGGTCCTACTGCAGTTTCATGGTTCTTAAATGATGTCCTCAAACTAGCTTCAGATACTGACAACTCGTCTTGTACATTCATAATGCTTCTTAGAAAGACATTATTCTTATTAAGTCTAGCTTCAGGAGCTAGAATTTCAGAACTGTCGGCTCTATCCAGAGATGCGGGTCATGTGGAATTCCTCCCCTCAGGAGAAGTTCTGCTTGCCCCGGATCGTAGCTTTTTAGCTAAAAATGAGGATCCTCTTGCAAGGTGGGCCCCTTGGAAAGTCATCCCACTTCCCCAAGACCCTTCTCTCTGCCCAGTATCAACTTTAAGAGCCTTTCTATCTCGTACATCCTCAAGATCCTCAGGTTCTCTTCTTCATGAGAGAAAAGGTGGTACTTTGTCAGTAAAAGGTATTAGACAACAAATCCTTTACTTCATTAAACAAGCCAATCCTGATTCATTCCCAAAAGCACATGATATCAGGGGAGTAGCCACCTCAATTAATTACTTTCAACATATGAACTTTGAGGATCTTAAAAAGTATACTGGATGGAAATCTCCGACAGTCTTTAAACGTCATTATCTAAAGTCCTTGGAATCTTTAAAATTTTCAGCAGTAGCAGCGGGAAAACATTGTTTCTCCTGATACTGTATAGTAGTTGTAGTACAGATCCAGGTCTCCTTTCTACCTACCTCATCCAACATGCCTCACCCTTTTTCGCCATGCTACTCGGATATCCTAGCCTTCCGCCGCTGAAATCATACTGGTGGATTGTCCCTTATTTTTTTGCTAGGGACATCCACACTTGGTACTGATAATGTACTTCAGTGTACCTACCCTTATTTTTATGCTAGGGTAGGACACAATGTGTTTGTATATTTTGTAAATAATTTTCTATGTAAATCTATTTTGTTAATATTACACTGCATTATTATATTTACTATGTTTATTGTAATTTTAAGTACTTTACATTACTAACGTTCTTTTATGTTACTATTTAGAATAAGTTAGGCTTAAGTACTTAGTTTGTATGCTGTAATTGATTTACTTATATTATATCCATATTTTACAACTGCTTTTCATTTGTCCTTTTTTCCATCTTGTCTGTTTCTCTGGTATTCTTTCATAGGCCGACACGAGCTGAGCCCAGAAAAGGGATTTTGACGAAGGAAAAATCTATTTCTGGGTGATTGGCTCGTGTCGCCCTATGAAACCCACCCTGTATTGTTTACCCCCCCTGCATGACAAGATGTTTTTAGATTAAGGATGTCCGCTAGGGGCGCTGCTGTCCGTGGCGTCCTCTAGTAGTAGTAGTAGCGGCCGCATCGCCCGTTGGTATCAGCTCTCTCTTGTGGGGATTTTGATTGGAAGTTCTAATTGGTGAATGTCTCGTGGTAGTGTTCACACTCGCCCCTATTACCATACGGACACTTCTTTTTAAGAGTGAGCGAGTCAGTTTTACTGACATTTTCTTAATTTTGTTTTTCTCTGGTAATTTTAGATTAATTTTACCTAGAAAGAATGATATTAAGGATCCTTTCATAGGGCGACACGAGCCAATCACCCAGAAATAGATTTTTCCTTCGTCAAAATCCCTTTTATATGATCAATGATGCTGAATGCTTTCTAAACTCAAGTATCTTGTAACATAGTAGGAGTGCTTTATTCATTTTTTCTTTTAAGATATGTTGATCTTTCTTGTTCTCCTATCCCTTGTTGCATATACTGTATTATGAAAATTAAACTCTTTTGAGCAAAGATCCAGTCGTCCTGACTGTAAAAAGTCATTTGAACTGTGTTTATCTGCATAGAATACCATTGTTGCTTAGTCTCGATTTTTAGTGTGTTCTATGAAAGGAAATTATGTAAACTTCATAGAAACCAGTAAGAGGAAAATTGGTATTTTCTGTGGAAAAATATTAGGATGAAATTTTATTATTTGGAATTAATTGTTTATGCCACAAAATAGAATTTTTGGTCAAACCTTAGTTCAGTAAAATGATTACTTATGATATAGATTTTGGTTGAGTAGTATTCTTATAATTCTTCTTATTAATTCTATAAATACATAGACAATGATCTCTGTAGAGTATAGATTTGAAGGAAATGGAGAGAGAAAATTTTATTTTGCTCATAAACAGGGTGTGTTTTTGGAGAGAAAGAAAGCAAAATCATAGAGGGAATAAGAATTGCATTGTGCTTTACTTTTAATATTCATATACTTATGATTTTACTTTCTTGACAACATTTTTTCAGCACCAAGATTTTATTATGAATTCATCATAAGTAACAAAGTTACTTGGACCATCTAATCAGGACTGTTAAACCATACTCAGGTTTGCTTTGAAAAAATGTCTGTGAGGTGTTTTCATAAGACTTTGTGGAATGGCAAATATGAGAAGTAACATTTTACATTTGTAATCCCTTTAGGTTCCTCAAAGAAAAAGGATGCCATGGATGTTGTAAACTTACGAGTTATTTCCAAGTTAGGAAAGGTAGCAGTTGTAATTAGCCTTGGGAATCGAGAAGTAGCCAAAGTTGATGTTGCAGGTATGTATTTGTTTTTTACTACAGTATTGCCTTATGCTTAGTGGTAATCTTGAGGTAGCTAATTAACTAGATTGCTCTTTGTAGTTAGAACTTTTTCCCACAAGGAACAGTAACTACACATGCTTTACTTCCAAATTAAAAAACAGAGGTGTGAAATGATTTTTTCATTTTTGTCTTTCAGTTAGAAATTTTTTTTTTTTCAACTTTTCAGGTTTGATTGTTAATGTTGAAATGAAGGGAGAGGACATTACGATCACTTCAAAGCTAAAGGATTTTACTGTCATTGATCCCTCACCTCCAGCACTACATCCAAAGGTACTGCGATTCTTTTTTGTCATATCTACTTTTTATTAATTGAAGATCTGCTCATTAATTCAGATGTATTATTCCAATTTTGTTGTTGTATTGCTGTCTAAACCTTTTAATTTTGAAGCATGTGTGGCTTTGCATCCTTCAGCTGTGTACATGCTCTGTACATTGGTAGACTTTTTATGTATTCATTAGGAATTTCAAAACAATACCCAGAGATTCTTTCAAGGGAAATAGATCAGTAACCAATGGAGACTGGTAACTTATATGTAAGGTTTTTTTTAGTATGTCTTTGGTGATAGAAACTTAGTAGCTCCAGCAAGGCTCACTCCATATCAGGGAGCTTTTGAGAAATCATGATTAGAATTGGCGCTTTTTGTCAAACTCTTGTGAGTTATTTTTATGGATGTCAGCCATGTGTTATAAGTTAGAATATTGCTTTTACTTTTGTTCTTTTCATTCATCCTATCTGACCTTTTGATGGCTAGGTGAGGGTGAAATTATTTTCTAGTTGTGGTCATTAAATTGTCACAGAAAAACTAAGGACATTTACTGAGTAAATGATTGTGGTAAAGGGTGAATAATTCAGAGAGGCAGGCCTTATGAAATCAGTTGCATGATAGTTTTAATATGAAAATTAGTATAAAGAGAGAATGTGTAGGTGGTAGTGAAAGTATGAAATTTTGCAATTTAAAATCTCTCTCGGTTTTTGGTGTAAGGCATGTAACCCACTTCTGATTGCCAACTACAACTAATTGCTGAGGAAGATGAACTAATCCTGTGCGATATGAAACCAGATGAGTTTAGGAATAATTTTGCACCAATTTCATCAAAAGGTCATTAACTTTTTTCTATTAAAATTCTTACCCATAGAAGCTTTTGTATGTTTTGTCACTAGCGTATGTACTAGTTAGCCTGGGATTTGTCTTTAAAGGCCCATATTGTGTGGACTTGGTGTTTTACTCTCTTGGCTTTTGAGAGGTTAGACATCAATTTCTGTCATGACATTGATTTAATTTAGTTTATTAAATTTATTTCTGATTTGAATTTGATATTTACATACAGTGTCATTTGTGTTCTTATTCTGCCCTCTGTAATGGTTCCTTTGTGTTTTTCTATCTTTACTATTTTCATATTATTGAAATTTTAATAATTTCATTTCTTTAGTTTGTGAGATATTCTTTGTTACAAATCATCTATTGAATATTTTTTAGCCTTTGGGAAAAATAATTTGTTCATGTGTGGAACAAACCCTCGGTCTTACCAATAGGATAATAATAAGATAATCTTCCAGCATCTTAAGTAAATTGTGGTAGTTTGCAAATATGATGAGAACATTGGGAATAGAAACCACACAAATTAGTAATAGATATTTAAGTGACAGAACACTGATTAATGACAGGAAACTGACTTGTGACAGGGCACTGATCATGGAAGAAGTGTTAATGAATAAATGAATCACCTGGGAATAAGACAGTGTGTGGAAGAAAAGAAAGCCTAGATATCTAACTTAGTATAATGGGGAAACTTGATGTTGCATGAAAAAAAAAACTGGCATAATAATAATGGTTAACCCTCGTGATCTGATGACGCATCGTGCGTCAATAAGTTTTTTCTGTAAATGCACAGTTGATGCACCAGGTGCATCATAAGTAAGTTATTTTTGTGAAAAATTCCCACACTTCAATCACAGAAAACATAATTGATGCCATTGGGCCGACGGATGATGAATCTCGAAGAAAACGCAAACCCGACGCCGCTAGCTTACTTAGCTACGATACAAAACATCAACATATGTAAGTAGGTTGGAAAATCTGACAATTGCACTCCATAAAAAATTTGCATTTTTTAATCAATTACAGCTCATTAGCAAACACATTTGTAGCAAAATTATTGCTTCCATGTGAAAGAGCAAACATTTCTACACAATTTAGGTATAAAACAAACTCCCAAACCTAATTATTATATTTTTCATGATTTATTTCCAAAAAATATCTATAATTTTTCTTAAAAATTTCACATTCATCACATTGTTTTTATTATTTCTAAGCCTTGTAATGATGTTCTGATTGCTTTAGGAAATAATTCAATCATTTTCCGACATAATAACACTAACCAGAAATGTATATCAGTTATAGTTCAGACGTACCGAATTTTACCAAAAAAATTTTCCATGTGTGTGTTCTTTTCGGCCCTGGGGAAAAGTTGTGTACCTTACACCCTTATATTTTCGGCATGTGGGCAAGAGGGTTAATGATGATATGGTTTAATAGGATTGTACATTCAGGTTCAGCTTCAGGGGAAGGGTCCTCAGGCAGAAAAAGAAACTGAATTAGTCATCTGTCAAGGAGATGAAGCGGACTGAAGTAAGATGACAGCTAAAGATTAGTATATAACAAAAGCTAAAACTTTTCTTATTTGCAAGGCTCAGTGATGTCCAGTAGGCGTTCTTTACGACATCTGACTAGATGAAAGATGTGTGTGAGCAAATTGGTGTCATGTTAGTTATGATGAATTTCTTGAGTCCCTAAACAATGCTAGTAATGGTAGAGCTGCTCCTGATGGGAACCTATACTATTTGTTGCCGGGGAGGGATATGATATCCTATACTATTCTTTGTAGAAGTCTTTGCCCTTCAAGAGCCAGCAGGTTATCCATCTTGAATTTGAGGTTTTATGAAATATGACTCTTCACGAACTATTGGCTGAAATATTATTTATGATAAAGGCATCATGACCACTATATATTAGGGCTTGTGCCTTGTATGATAAGGCGCCCTATGAGGTAATGTTAGACTAGCGATAAACTTACGCTAAGTCGGTTGGTATTGCACTTCCATCTTCAATGGAGTGTCTGGGGTTTTGTAGATCACTTACGAAGTCGGTATTATCTTTACGACGATGTGTTAAACTCATGGTTCGGTGAGGTTTTTGTAGAAAACACTAAGTATAAAAATAGATATAATTTCTTCTGAAGTTTTACATGCTGAAGATCAGATATGATTGTACAAGTCTTCTAATAACGATAGCTTGATCGCTTCTGCCAATGATGATGGCTAATCCTATTCCTCTACATGATAAAGCTTAGGTAAAGAGGTACAGGTCTTCTAATGACGATAGCTAACTCTGTTCTGCTTGTCTACCATCTCTGTTACAAGTTATGAAGGAACAGACAGTAGTTCGAACATATGAACATACTATCAGATGACATAGTTTCATACGAACACACAATCGAATGAGACACGCTACAGATCACGTAGGCCGTTTGAATAATAGGTCGGGGTAGTTGTCTCAAGCAGGGAGCTTGGACTAATGTTTATAAACAATTGAATGACTACAGGTGACGGCATGTTATCTTAGCCTACTTTTATTGTATACGTCATCTTTAGCGTCTCTAGTCTGATCACATTCCTGCAAGCAATCTTTTATATATATGGACTAACATTCCATATTTTTATTATGTAAACACTTACATATACAGTACAGATTGTATAACAATATTATTTTGTATTTTTAATAGCTTTTTTGGAATTTGATGTTTTATTCTTGTAAGTGTTTTTGTTTCAGGTTTATGTTTTCATTTGGATTTTCTTTAAATGGAATTTTACTCTTTTAGTAAATATTATAAAATTTTTTGTATGCTGTATTTTTTATAAGGATTTTGTAAGGATAAATGATTTTTCATAAAGTAAATTTTGTTGAGAATCAAGCATGTGGCATAGTTAATGTAAGTGTTATTGCATGTTTTTTATAATAATTGTTCATTATTACATTGCAGACTGAAGAGGAGGAAGATTTTACTTGGAAAGTAAGATGCTTTCGGTAGTATAATTGGTGTAAAATGACTTTCCTGCTTTTAGTTATTAGCAAAGCATGATCTCAGCATAAGCCTTCAAATACACTGCTAGTTTTGTAGCCTTAATTAGCTTAGGATTTGTATGTTGGTTTATTTTAACAGAGACTGTGCTATTGTTCTGCTGTAAGTATACTGTAATTGTTTATCTTTTTACACTAGGTATATACAGTATGCTTTTTCCCCTACAATGGTTGGTATCCAAGATAAAGAAAGGACAATTCTGCCACATTCACACTTAAACTGCTGAATTTTGAATGACTCCATATGTTTAAAGCTTCCACAGCACTAGGCACTTCATACACCTACACAAAAGGCTGACTAGCAGCAAATTGGAACCCAGATATAAATCTGCAGATTTCATACATACTCCTCACACCATAGATAATGAGGGCTCTCCTTTCCAGTAATGCTTACTCCAACTATTCCGACCTTTCTGGCTCTTCCATATCTCCTTCCTATAAACACTTCATAGTCATATTTTCTTTTCACCAATCATTCATCATCTGCTCTTTCCACATGACCATACCATCTCCAAAAACTGATCCATCCTTTCATCTCTGCTAACCCTCTTATCGCTGCAGTGCATCTGCACACTTCTCACAATCTTTCATTTCTTCTTATGTTACAAATACTGTGCAAATAGTTCCTCTTCAAAGCTTCAACCTTTTTTCCATTAACATTTGACATCTGCATTTCACTTCCATAGAGGAGAGATGGTGCATTAGTCCTCTTCATACATTCCTGCAAACATCAACCATTCCATACTACATTCATAACTCAACCTCATTCCCCACAACTTACTATTTACATATACCTCGAGATACGAAAGGCTCAACTTACGAAAAACTCGAGATACGAAAGCCAATACGAAAAATTTAACGGCTCTACATACGAAAAGTTTTCAAGATACGAAAGGTTTCTGAAAGTCCAAGATTCGCCCGGATAACAATTTTGAAAATCGCGCCACGCACCGCCATCTTAGTATACTAGTAGACTTGCCACCATCCTCCTGCTCTCCCATTGGTTCCTGATGCTAGTCGCGGCCATGAAATCCTTCTCTCCTATTGGCCAGCGCCCTCCCATCATGCATCTACTATGTACACTTGGTGGCGTGGCTCGGCCACTCAGTACCAGCATTGTTATAGTACGCACATGGTATTCGTTTTCGGGATTGTCAATGTGTACGTAATACTAATTTTCATACAATCAACTTACCTGTCAGATATATACATAGCTAAGACTCCGTCGTCCCCGACAGAAATTCAAATTTCGTGCCACTCGCTACAGGTAGGTCAGGTGATCTACCGGCCTGCCCTGGGTGGCAGGACTAGGAACCATTCCCGTTTTCTATCCTATTTTCTCTGTCGCCGGTGGTATCAACATTGTTGTTACTACCTCCTGACCTGGAATCTTATTTCAACCTTTTGATCATCGTTTCTCGGCTTTTTGGTGACGTACCTGGATACTGGTTTATGGCATTCGCTACTGTGGACTGAATTTGGACTTGCTTTTTTATTTTTCTCAGTATGTCTGACTCAAATGTGTGTGTGAGAATGTGTGTGAATGTAGGCTGCAAGGTGAGGATACCGAAGGCTTCGGTTGATCCTCACACTGTATGTCGTAAATGTAGGGGGTTTGAATGTTCTTCTTCTAATACCTGTCATGAATGTGATGGGTTGAATGCGGAAGAATGGAAGACTAACTTCTTATTTGAGGAAGTTAGAGAGGGATAGAGTTAGACGTTCAAAGAGTGTGTGTACAAGGCCTATTGAGCCTTTTTTTGATTCTATCTCTAACCTTAAGGAATTTGATTCTCCCTCTGTGTCGAATCATTCACAGGCTTTACTTTCAGAATCGGCCTCTGAAATCGCCGATCTGAAGGCTACTATTTCTAAGATGAGGTCCAAAATGGCGGTCTTACAAGGTAAGGATAGTGAGAGTGAAGTGTTAAGTGAAGTGAGTGCTCCCAGTGTTGTGGAGGGGGCGTTTGATCGTCTCTGCGACGCTCCCAGGCCTAGACCGCTTCCAAGCTCCCATGCCCAGAGGAGAAGGAAAGTCGAAAGCCTTAAGGAGGTCGTGGAGAATCCCCAACGGTCAGACGTCCCTTCAGCAGGCTCTGTTTCGCTTCAGACTGCTCAGGACCGCTTTAGAAAAAGTGTCTGCGAGACTGCGAGAGTGTTTCTCTTCCTCTCCCTCTCCTTCACCTTCACCTAAACGAGGATGGAAGGATTCGGACCTTTCCAGGCCCCTGAAAAGGCATTGGAGAGAACCTTATTTGAACGTCGAAGAGCCTGGAGCGCTTCTCGGATGAAGCTCCCTCTTCAATCAAAAAGGCTAGGTTGTGTCAACGTCTCCCTACATGGACGTAGCGGATCACTCGCCTTCGAACTTCCTTCCTTCCTCCTCCCATTGAAGAATACGTGGGAGAAGCTTCAAGGAAAATTCTTCTAGCTGTCCAAAAGCAGCTAGCCTCATTGGTTGGAGTTTTGGCTAGAGATCCTCCTCGTAAGAAGGACGTTTCTCTTCCTATCAAGAAGTCTCGTCCTATCTCCCCTGCCAGGCGCGAGGCGTCTTCCAGGCATGAAGCTTCCTCTCCAAACAGGTAGAGAGGACATTCTTTAGAGCAAGAGCGAGATAGGCATATACCAGGCGCGAAGCGCAGACAGGACGCCAGCCAGAGCGAGGCGTCCTCCCAGATCGGGAAGCAGCAGCGCGAGACTCCAGCCAGGACACCTTCCGGATGTGAAGCGTCATACAAGCGCGAGGCGCCAGCCAAGTTTTTGGCGCCAGCCAGGACGCCAGTTGAGTGCGAGACGTCTTCCAGACGTGAGGAGCCAGCCAAGCGCGAGGCGTCAACCACGATGCCAGGCGGACGCCAGGCGTCATCCAAGCGCGAAGCGTCATCCATATATGAGGAGCCACCTAAGCGCGTGGCGCCAGCCAAGCGGGAAGCGTCTTACAAGGCTGAACATTCTTTCAGACAAGATGCGCCTTCCAGACGTGAGGCTCCAACTTTTGTGAAGAGGAGGGATTATCACTCTCTTAGTTCCTCTCCTATCGGAGGTTTGTCTCCCCCAGAGAAAAGACGTCCTGATTTTACTACGGATTCTCCTTTAGACCCGAGTTAGATGAGAACTCAGAATACGAGACTCGCGGAAGGGAAGGACTGTCAAGCTACAAAGTCTTGACAGCCCTTCTTCTTGAGGAATATGGAGACGCATTAACCCCTGCACTCCTCCTTTTCTCCCGCGCTCTTTATTTTGTTTTTTTGGAGCGCAAAGGCGAAAAAATCTTCGTCTTTCCTTAGAATGAGACCCACCATATCTATGAAGAGGGCTCTTCAGTCTTTGAATTCCTGGATGGATTCGAAGGAGGAGCTGGTCAGGACGGTCTTCTGCATGCCCCCAGCGAGACTCGCTGGCAGAAGGGGCATTTGGTATTAGATGGGAGAGAATATGGGCCTTTCTCTCCCGTCTTCGGCTGAAGCAGACTTTTCAAGTTAGTGGATGCGTCGAGAAGACAAGGTTTGAACTCTGCCCGTGTGACTTGGGGCATTTTCAGAACTGGATCATCTCCTCAAGGGACTCTTCCATGTATTGGAAGTTTTCAGTTTCTTAGATGGTCCCTTGAGGTGATGTCCAAAAAGGCGCATGACACAGAACGGTCTTCGGAGCCCAGATGTTACTCCTTTGTATTCTGTCGTGTATCGACAAGGCAGTACAAGATGGCTCTTTAGAAATCTCCTCTTTATTTGGAGCAGGACTTCTTAAGGAAGAGGACAGTTTTCAGTGCTTTTTTGACCAAAGCGGTCTCCCACTCTCAGAGAGCAGCACTTTTGTACTCTCCCTTATCGGACTTTTTGTTTCCTTCTCAGTTGGTGAAAACGACATTTCCCGGTCATTACTGAGGAAGGCGACTCAAGACCTTCATACTCAGTCATCGAGGAAGAAGAGACCTGCGGCTGCGGTTGAAAAGAAAGGACCGAGTACGTCTGTTCAGCCCTTTCGAGGAGCCCTCCCTCCAGATCACCCTCAAGAAGAAGGCTCCTGAGATGGAGAGGTAGGTCTGCCTTCCGTCCTTTAAGAAGGTAAATGAGTTCTTCACACCTCCAAACACCAGTAGGTGCCAGGCTCTTAGAATTTGCGGAGGCCTGGGCACGTATAGGCACGGACGCCTCATCTTTGTCTCTGATAAGGAAGGGATACCTTACTTTCCTCACAGTCCTCCCTAACGTCAACTCCGCGGGAACTGTCGGCCAGATACAGGGACCCTGTACGAGGATACTCTTCGACTGATGGTGGATCAGATGTGGGACAAGAGAGCGATAGAACTAGTGTGGCTGGATCACGTCCCGGGGTTTTACAATCGCCTTTTTCTGGTTGCAAAGGCCTCGGGGTGGGGTGGGGGGGGGGGGGGGGGCTGGAGACAGTACTAGACGTCAGCGTCTGAACATATTTGTTCAGGAGAAGTTCTCCATGGAGACTTCGGCCCTCAGTCCTTTCAGCTTTACGCCAAGGAGATTGGATGGTGTCTCTGGATCTCCAGGACGCCTATTTTCACGTACGATTCACCCTTCGTCGAAGAAGTACCTCCGTTTCCATGGCGGAGGGAAGGATCTTTCAGTTCAGGGCCTTGTGTTCCGGCCTGTCCACAGCTCCTCAGGTCTTCACAAGCCTGATGAAGAATGTGGCGAGGTTTCTTCACCTAAAAGGGTGAATATCTCTCTGTATCTGGACGACTGGCTCATCAGGGCCAGATCAGAGAGACAGTGTTTGGAGGACCTTATTCTGACCATGAACTTGATCAAGTCGTTGGGATTACTCGTGAACCTCGAGAAGTCGCAGCTGACCCCCAGACAGAATTTAGTCTATCTGGGGATTCAGATGGATTCTCAGGGTTTTCGAGTATTTCCTTCGCAAGAGAGACTAGCGAGAGGCTTGGAGAAAGTCTCTCTCTTCTTAAGGAAAGAACGGACGTCGGCGAGGGAATGGTTAAGCCTTCTAGGAACCCTTTCCTTGCTCGAACAGTTCTTTCCTCTAGGAAGACTGCATATACGTCCACTTCAATTCTTCCTCAAGAGGTCTTGGAGTTGAAGACAGGAAATCTATCAGACGCCTTCCCATTCCAGTGGAGATGAAGCCTCACTTGGAATGGTGGTTGCCCCCATTGAAGGAGAACAAGGGAATCTCCTGAAGGTTCAGAACCCAAACCTAGTGTTATACTCCGACGCGTCAGAGAAGGGTTGGGGAGCAACTTTAGGCTCGAGAGAGGTGTCAGGCATCTGGGAAGCAGCAGCACAGGTGTCCTGGCACATAAACTGCAAGGATGCTCTTTGCCGTACATCTGGCTCTAAAGACCGCCCTACAACCTTTGGTATCGAACAAAGTAGTTCAAGTGAATATAGACAACACCACAGCGTTGGCCTACATTCGGAAACAAGGAGGGACTCACTCCTTGTTCCTTTACGAAACTGGCAAGAGACCTACTGCTTTGGGACTTCCCAGAGGAATATCTCCCTGCTTACGAGATTTATTCAGAGAGAAAGGAACGTAAGGGCGGACAGGCTCAGCAGGAGGAACCAGGTCCTTCACACAGAGTGGACCCTCCACTTAGAAGTGTGTCAAAGTCTCTGGTCTCTTTGGGGGACTCCTCATGTGGATCTCTTCGCCACATTCCTTTCAAAAGACTAGAAGTATTTTGTTCGGTGGTAGAAGACCCCAGAGCTCTGATAGTCGACGCCTTCTTACTAGACTGGTCTCACGTAGATGTCTACGCTTTTCCTCCGTTCACAAGATCCTGGGACTAGTTCTAAAGAAATTTGTTGGCTTCAAAGGGAACACGGATGACCTGATAGCCCCCTTTTGGCCAGCACAAGATTGTTTCACAGAGGTGGTGGAGTGGACAGTAGATTTTTCCCAAATCCCTCCCAAGAAGGAGGACGGATCTTCTCAAACAACCACACTTCCAGAGGTATCATCAAACCTCCCCGCTCTTGCTCTGACTGCCTTTCGACTATCGAAAGACTTGTCAGAGCGAGAGGGTTTTTCTCGCAAAGTTGCAAGCGCGATTGCGAGAGCCCGCAGAGCTTCCACTAGACGGAGTATATCAGTCCAATGTGGGAAGTTTTTAGAATGTGGTGCAAGTCTAAGAAAGTTGTCCTCCTCCACTACCTCTGTGACTGAAATTGCTGATTTCTTGCTTTTCTTGAGAGAAGAATCACATCTATCTGTACCCACAATAAAGGGATACAGAAGCATGCTTTCAGCAGTCATCAGGAATAGAGGGCTAGATCTGACAGATAATAAGGATCTCCACGATCTCATAAGATCCTTTGAAACTACAAAGTCTATGGAACCAGCTCCTCCTAGCTGGAACCTAGATGTAGTTCTAAAATTCCTGTCATCTGAAAAGTTCGAACTCTATCTGGCGTCTTTTCGAGACTTAACTATGAAAATGTTTGTTCCTATTATCTTTAGCCACAGCAAAAAGAGTTAGTGAACTGCATGCTCTAGAGGATAAAGTAGGATTCAAGGGGGACTCAGCCATTTGCTCGTTTAAAGCTTTATTTCTAGCTAAAAATGAGAATCCCTCGAATCCCTGGCCTAGGACCTTCGAGGTTAAAGGCTTATCGAGTCTCGTAGGGAGAGAGGCAGAAAGATCTCTTTGTCCTGTAGAGCTCTGAAATTCTATCTTCAGAGAAAACACCAGATGGGGGGCTCTAGACAAGGTCTTTGGTGCGCAGTAAAAGACCCTACAAGACTGATGTCTAAGAATGCTCTAGCGTTTTTTGTGAGAAGCGTCATTACAGATGCGCATAAGAGCTGTCCTGACGACGCGTTTCAACTTTTAAGAGTGAAAGCTCATGAAGTAAGAGCAATAGCGACGTGTCTCTCGTTTCATAAGAATGTCGCTAAAGAACATCTTGGAAGCAACATTTTGGAGATGCAACTCAGTATTTGCATCTCACTACTTGAGAGATGTTTCGTGTGACCTACGAGAATTGTTGTTTCTAGGTCCTTTCGTGTCTGCGGATACAATCCTGGGTATAGGAGCTAACACCGATCCTTAAATTGTACATACCTTCTATTAGATATGTTCTAGACTTTCTGCTGACAAAGTGCAAGACGTCGCACTGGCGCCCAGTCACTATTGTTCAGTAAGGAACTCTTGTGATATCTTATTAGAGGAGTATTATTTTTTTTTGAAAATTTATGTGTGTGCGCGTAATGTGTTTTTGAGTTATGGTTGTTGTGAAGAGTTTGGGGATAACTCGGAACAATTTTTAATACTAACACGGTGGTTAGGATCAGGTGGTCGGGATTGGTTGTGTGCTCCTTCATAAGGTGTATTGTCATATAAGTGGATCAGCACCCATTGACAAAGTCCTTTCAGGCTCTGCCGAGTAAGCGGATAGACCCAACGGCAGACCCACAAGAACTCTTGGCCATAGATCATATATCTCGCATAAAGTTTCTTGAGGTGATGCAGACTCCTGGGCAGCAGCCACGAGTCTACCACCTATCAGGTAGGAACCAAGGTTTTATTTATACCTACAACATATGTTGTTTACCTGTCTATTCCATAAGTAGCTGTCTCTTACCCCCATCCATCAAAGGGTGCCAATCAGCTATGTATATATTCTGACAGGTAAGTTGATTGTATGAAAATGATATTGTTATGATACAATGAAGTTTCATACATACTTACCTGGCAGATATATACAATTAATGGCCCACCCAGCCTCCCCGCAGGAGACAGGTGGAAGAGAGAAAATATGATAGAAAACGGGAATGGTTCCTAGTCCTGCCACCCAGGGCAGGCCGGTAGATCACCTGACCTACCTGTAGCGAGTGGCGCGAAATTTGAATTTCTGTCGGGGACGACGGAGTCTTAGCTATGTATATATCTGCCAGGTAAGTATGTATGAAACTTTATTGTATCATAACAATATCATATTTTAAAAAAAAAAGTACCAAGATCTCTCACATGGGATAAGTGATCAAGGCCTCTCTCATGGGATAACTGGAAACTTTGCAAGGTTGGTAGAATCTCCACTCCCTGCTGAACAGAGGGTGTAGACCAATCATTTACAACATGCATACCAGTATGTAGTGTACGTATAATCAAGGCACTTCAGTTTATGTTGAAGGTCAGCAGCCGAACATTCATACCCCAAATCAGTTGCAGAGAGCATTTGGTTGAACAGGGTTTTGATGGACACCAGGGCCAACAGAGTCATGAGGTGCAAAAAAAAGAAAGTTGAAATTCTGTGAAAAAAAAAAAAAACTATAGTAAAGTAAAAAAGTAAAAAAAAAAAAAAAAAAAGTTAAAAAATCAAAAAAGAAGAAAAAATGGCAGAAATTAAAGCAGCTTTTCATAGAGTGCAATCATTTGTAGAAGACACCCCCCAAAAAAGGCTCACAGGAACATTGTGAAAAAGTACGTAGGCAGAAGCAATCTTCCTTGGATAGTATGTTGTAGTTGTACGTATATTTTTTAAAGTGTACGTACGTACATATTACATAAAAAAAAAAGGCAGAAATTAAAGCTGCTTTTCATAAAGTGCAATCATTTGTAGAAGACACCCCCCTGAAAAGGCTCACACAGGAACATTGTGAAAAAGTACGTAGGCAGAAGCAATCTTCCTTGGATAGTTACGTATGTACGTAGCCTCACTCGAAAGGTAAGCTTCCACATTTTACGTTACAGTAATAATATTTCTTGTACACTAATATACACTTAATTTACAGGTTTTGCATTTTTAGTCTTAATTTAGGTATTTGAATGGTCCAAATTGTTGTATATTTCATTGTTTACAGGTCAATTTAGCTTTATTATGAAATTTAATGGGGTGTTTTTGGAGGGCTTGGAACGGATTAGCCATTTTTATACATTCAACTTCCCTGCCAGATATATACTTAGCTATAGACTCCGTCGTCTCCGACAGAATTTCAAATTTCGCGGCACACGCTACAGGTAGGTCAGGTGATCTACCGCCCTGCCCTGGGTGGCAGGACTAGGAACCATCCCCGTTTTCTAATCAGAATTCTTCTGTCGCCGGACCATCAACATTGTTGTTGGTTCCTCTCGATTGGTTTTTCTTTTTTCACCGGCAATTGATCTTCTTGACCGACCTTTTGGTGACGTTATCTGGGATTGTTGGATTGGCATACGCTTTTGTGGACTGTTTTGTGGACTTGATTTTGGATTTTTCTTTAAATATGTCTGACTCTGGTATGGTTGTGAGACGTTGTGTGAATGTAGGCTGTAAGGTGAGGTTGCCGAAAGCTTCGGTAGACCCTCACACGGTATGCAAGAGGTGCAGGGAGTATGAATGTTCTTTTACTAATACTTGTAAAGAATGTGAGAACTTGAGTGAGAACGAATGGAAGAATCTAACTAATTATTTGAAAAAGTTAGAAAGAGAGAGAGCGAGGAAGGCTTCTCATAGAAGTTTAAGTAGTTCTAGATCTGAACTAATTCCAAGCTTGGGATCTTCCCCAAGGGTAAGTATTGCTACTTCTCTTCCATTGCAGCCCCCCCTTCTCCTATTGCAGAACCTGTAGATCCAGCGAAAGAACTTGCAGATCTAAAAGCAGCCTTCAAAATAATGGAAAACAAAATGGCTGCCATACAAGGTAAGGCTAGTGATTTGTCATTAGACAGTGATATAAGTGTCCCAGGTGTAGTGGAGGGGGCATCTGGTCGACTCAGCAACGCTCCTAGGTCTAGACCTCTTCCAAGCTCACATGCCCAGAGGAGAAGGAATGTCGAAAGCCGAAAGGAGGTTGTGGAGGAATCCCCACCGATCAGGTGTCCCTTCGGCGGTTTGGTTTTCTGTGACACCCCAGACTGCCAAGGACAGCTATTGTAAAGCGTCCTACGTGAGTGTTTCTCGTCGTCGGGATCTTCATCACCGAGACGTGATTGGAGAGATTCCGATCGATCTCGGCCTCTCAAGAGGAGTTGGAGGGCGCCGACTATTGACTCGAGCCCTGGAAAACTTCCCGTGAGGAGTCTCCATCTGGAGTGTAAGAAGGCGAGAAGAGCCATTCTTCCAACCAGAGTGAGAAGGAGGCAGGAGTGGAGGCTATGGACTCCTCCCCTCCTCCTTCCCCTCCTCCCGAAGAGGATAAAGATGGAGGCTACAAAGAGGTTCATGATGGCGATGCAGGAGCAAGTTTTCGTCATTTGTAGGAGTCCTGTCAAAGGAGCCTCCTAGAAGGAAAGACACTTCCCTTCCTATTAAAGATCCTCCAGACGTATGGAGGTATCTACCTCCAGGATCGATACTCCTACCCGAGGTGAGGTTTCCTGTACGAACCTGGATGAAACAATCAGAACGTCTGGCACCGGCCAGGAGTGAGGAGTCACCCAGGAGGCAGGAGCCAAGAGCCGGAGGTGAGGAGTCAACCAGGAGGCAGGAGCCAAGAGCCAAGAGTGTGGAGGCATCCAGGCAAGAGCAAGAGCCAGGAGGCTAGAGCAGGAGGCAAGCCAGGAGGCAAGAGCCAGGAGGCAAGAGCCAGGAGGGCAAGAGCCAGGAGGCAAGAGGCAGAGTCAAGCCGGAGGCAGGACAGAGGCAGAGCCAGGAGCAGGAACCCAGGGGCAAGGAGGCAGGAGTCAAGAGGCAGGAGGCAGGAGTCAAGGAGGCAGGAGGAGGAGTCAGGAGCAGGAGGCAGGAGTCAGGAGGCAAGAGTCAGAGCCAGGAGTCAAGAGTCGGGACTCGGTCCTGGAGGTTATGACTCTTCGCCCAAATGGGAGCTCCTCTCCTTCAGAACATAGGAGGTCTGGAAGGACTCTTCCTCAAAACGGGAACGTTCTCCTTCGTCGGATCGAGGGTTAGACGAGGTTGTCTGACGACGATCCTCCTGCTAATGAGGGACTTTCTAGTTACAAAGTCTTGGCCCTCTTTACTACTACAAGGTTTGGAGATTCTCTTAGTCCTCCGCAGCTCCTCCTTCTGCCTGGGCGTTCGCCTCTTTTCGAGCTCAGCTACGGCTAAATCGTCGGCCTTCTTGAAAATGAAGCCTGCGATATCAATGAAGAAGCTCCATTCTTTAGATTCTTGGATGGACAAGAAGAAGGAGTTAGGAAAGACGGTATTCTGCATGCCTCCTTCCAGATTGCACGGGAAGAGAGGTATTTGGTATGGGACAGGAGAGACTATGGGTCTTTCTTTACCCGCCTCTGCAGATGCCGACTTTGCCAGTTTAGTGGAGGCCTCTAGACGTCACTCCTTAGGATCGGTCAGAGCGACGTGGAGCACTTCAGAGTTGAACCACTTTCTAAAGGGACTTTTTGTCACTTTAGAGTGTTCAATTTTCTGGATTGGTCGCTCGGAGTTCTGGCCAACAAATCTAAGGATCCGGAGTTTCTGAAGAACCCAGAAATTCTCCATAGCGTGCTGTCCTGCATGGACAAGGCAGTACAGGACGGTTCAGGTGAAGTGGCTTCACTTTTCGGTGCTGGTCTCCTGAAAAAGAGATCAGTGTTTGGTTCCCTTTTATCGAAAGGGGTTTCTCCGAGCCAGAGGACTGCCTTACTGTTCGCCCCGCTGTCAGATCATCTGTTTCCTTCTCAGTTAGTCAAGGATATATCTCGCTCACTAACTGAGAGGCGACACAACCTAGACTTACTACTTACTCAAACGTCCAAGAAAGGTCGACCGGTAGTGGCGACGGTTGAAGGAACCTCGTCCTACTCAGCAGCCCTTTCGTGGAGGTGCAACGGCTCGTCCACCTGCCAGAAAGAAGAGCTCTGAAAAGAGAGGAAGGTCTTCATTTAGACCATTCAAGAGATCTAAGTGACTTGTTGCTCCTCCAAGCACCAGTGGGCGCCAGACTCCTGAACTTTGCAGGAGTATGGGAACAAAAGGGAGCCGACCCTTGGTCGGTGTCGGTCCTGAAGAAGGGATATGTAATCCCCTTCGACGACAAACCGCCCCTAACATCTACGCCTCGGGAACTGTCAGCGAGGTACAGAGACCCGTTAATAAAATGCGAAAGACTCTCCTTCAGATGGTGGAGCAAATGTGGGAAAAAGAGCCATCGAACTGGTACAGAGATCCACACTCCCCGGGATTTTGGATTTTACAATCGCCTTTTTTCTAGTACCAAAGGCATCGGGGGGGGTGGGAGGCCAGTTCTGGACGTAAGCGCTCTGAATCGCTTCGTACAGAAAAAGAAGTTTCGTATGGAAACGTCCGCCTCTGTCATGTCGGCGCTTCGCCCAGGAGATTGGATGGTCTCTCTGGACCTGCAAGACGCCTATTTCCACGTTCCCATTCACCATCAGTCAAAGAAATATCTTCGCTTTGTGATAGGAGACAAGATCTTTCAATTCAGGGCTCTGTGCTTCGGTCTGTCTACAGCCCCACAAGTATTCACCAACCTGATGGCGAATGTAGCAAGATGGCTTCACCTAGAGGGGATAAACATCTCCCTCTACTTGGACGACTGGCTGATCAGGGCCAAGTCGAAGAGTCAGTGCTTGGAGGACTTGGAAGTAACAAGGAACATGATAGATTCGCTAGGGTTGCTCGTCAACCTCGAGAAGTCACAACTGATCCCCAGCCAGAACTTGGTCTATCTGGGGATTCAGATGGATTCTCGGGGTTTTCGGGTATATCCTTCGCAAGAAAGAATTGCTCGAGGTTTGTCGAGAATCTCAAGCTTCTTAGAGAGAAAGGACAGCTCAGCGAGGGATTACCTGAGCCTATTAGGACCCTGTCCTCATTGGAAAAGTTCTTCTCGCTGGGAGACTTCACCTTCGCCCTCTTCAGTTTTTCCTCAAGAGGTGTGGAACTGGAAGACGGGTCACTCTCGGTACATCTTCCACTTTCACAAGAAGTAAAAGATCATCTGAGGTGGTGGATCCCTCAGCTTCAAAAGAAACGAAGGCTTATCGCTTGCTCTGCAGAACCCAGACCAAGTGTTGTTTACCGACGCTTCGGAGTCGGGATGGGGAGCGACGCTGGGAGCAAGGGAGGTGTCAGGCACCTGGACAAAGGAACAGGTGTCCTGGCACATCAATTGCAAGGAACTTGTGGCCATACACCTAGCCTTAAAGTCCTTCGAAAAGATAGTCAGAGACGGTAATACAGATCAACTCAGGACAACACCACGGCTCTGGCTTACATAAGAAAGCAAGGAGGCACGCACTCGTTCTCCCTCTATCAGTTGACAAAACACCTGTTAACCTGGACGGAAGAAAGAGGCATAACTCTCCTCACAAGGTTTGTTCAAGGGATCAAAAATGTGAGAGCGGACAGACCTGAGCAGGAGAAACCAGGTCCTTCCACAGAATGGACTCTTCACGAAGAAGTGTGTCGAAGTCTTTGGTCCCTGTGGGGGAGACCTCACATAGACCTGTTTGCGACGTTCCTCTCCAAAAGAATAGAGACCTTTTGCTCTCTAGTAGAGGATCCGAGAGCCTTCACAATAGACGCGTTTCTCATGGATTGGTCGGGTGTGGACGCTTACGCCTTTCCCCCGTTCAAAATCCTGGGGGAAGTGCTCAGGAAGTTTGTAGCTTTCGAAGAGCACGAAGTTGATACTCATAGCCCCATTTTGGCCAGCACAGGAATGGTTCACGGAGGTACTGGAGTGGATAGTGGACTTCCCCAGATCGCTTCCAAACAGACACGATCTACTCAGACACCCCACTTCGAGAGGTTTCATCACAACCTCCCAGGTCTCGCTCTGACTGCCTTTCGACTATCGAAAGACTTGTCAGAGCGAGAGGCTTTTCTCGCGAGGCTGGCGGGCTCTATCGCTAGAGCCCGCAGAGCTTCGACGAGAAGAGATACCAGTCGAAGTGGGAAGTCTTTAGGAGGTGGTGTAAGGTTCAGAAGCTGTCCTCCTCCAGTACCTCTATAGTGAATATTGCCGATTTCCTCCTCTTTCTGAGAAAGGAGTCACACCTATCTGTCTCGACAATAAAAGGATACCGAAGCATGCTGTCTTCGGTTTTCAGGAATCGAGGTCTAGACATTGCTAACGACAAAGATCTACACGATCTAATTAGATCTTTTTGAGACGTCGAAAGCAGCTACTCCTAGAACACCTAGTTGGAATCTAGACGTGGTCCTGAAATTCCTTTCATCGGACAAATTCGAACCTTTACATCTGGCGTCCTTCCGCGACGTCACTAGGAAATGCTTGTTCCTAGTGGCTCTCGCTACAGCCAAGAGGACGAGCGAAATTACACGCTCTGGATTCCACGGTGGGGTTCAAAGGAGATGCTGCCATCTGTTCTTTCCAGACAATGTTTCTGGCAAAGAACGAAAACCCATCAAAACCTTGGCCCAGAAGTTTTGAGGTAAAAGGCCTATCTAACCTGGTAGGCAGAGAGATAGAGAGATCTCTCTGTCCAGTGAGAGCTCTTAAATTCTATTTAGAGAGGAAGAGACAGATGGGAGCTTGTCAACAAGGTCTTTGGGTGTGCAGTGAAGAACCCCAAACGACTCATGTCCAAGAACGCCTTGGCTTTCTTGTGAGAAGCGTTATTACGGACGCTCACAAGAACTGCTCGGAGGAATCCTTCGGTCTTCTAAAAGTCAAGACGCATGAAGTAAGAGCAGTAGCAACGTCTTTGGCGTTCCCAAAAGAATAGTCTCTGAAGAATATCATCGAGACTACATATTGGAGGTGCAATTCAGTGTTTGCATCTCTTATCTGAAGGACGTGAGAGTGACCTATGAGAAGTGCTTCTCGCTAGGTCCTTTTGTATCAGCAGATACAGTACTGGGTCTTGGAGCAAAGACTGATCCTTAATTTTATGTTTTTTTTTTTTTTTTTTTATCGTACATAAACCCTCTTGTCAGATATGTGCTTGGTTTCTAGTAGCAAGCTCACTACTGTCGCACGGGAGACAGAGTGTCATTGCTGGTAGCGATCAAGGGTATGTATGACTAGTAGGGGAGTACAAAAATTTTTTTTGTGATATTTTGTAATGAAAGTGTAATTATGTTTCGAGTTTTTGGTTGTTTGTGAGGAGTTCGGGGATGACTCCTTACAATCTAGAACTAACATGGATGTTAGGATCATGATGATCGGGATCGGTTTTGTGCTCCTTGAACAAGGTGTATTGTCATGTAAGTGGAATAGCACCCAATGACAAAGGGCCTTTAGGCTCTGCCGAGTAAGTGGATAAGACCCCATTGGCAGACCCACAAGAAACTCTAGCCATAGATCATTATCTCGCTGAGGCTCTTGAGGCTAAGCAGACTACAAGGCAGTAGCCGCGAAGTCTTCAGCCTAATAAGGTAGGAACCAAGGTTTATAAAATACCTACAACATATGTTGTTTACCTGTCTATTTCAGTAGTTTAGCTGTCTCTTACCCACCACCATGGGTGCTAATCAGCTAAGTATATATCTGGCAGGGAAGTTGAATGTATAAAAATGATATGTCATGTTACAATAAAGTTTTATACATACTTACCTGACAGATATATACGATTAATAGCCCACCCAGCCTCCCCGCAGGAGACAGGTGGAAGAGAAGAATTCTGATTAGAAAACGGGGATGGTTTCCTAGTCCTGCCACCCAGGGCAGGGCGTAGATCACCTGACCTACCTGTAGCGTGTGCCGCGAAATTTGAAATTCTGTCGGAGACGACGGAGTCTATAGCTAAGTATATATCTGTCAGGTAAGTATGTATAAAACTTTATTGTAACATGACAATATCATTTTACATGTAAAATGTGGTCCAAGATATGAAAACCTCATGATACGAAGGGCGCTTCGGAACGGATTAATTTCGTATCTCGAGGTACTACTGTACTATCCTTTCTTCATTCACATAAAGCAGTCATGAAGACATAACACATCTTGTCTTCTCAGCCTTTTTTTTTTAATGATATTGAAAACCAGTCATTCCCCTTACTACAAACTCTTAACTACAACGAAAAGCTTTTTATTGATATCAGCAACTTACCCTCTGCCATTTATCATGAACACTCTCTACATTGCATCAATATCAGTTTAGTCATTAGCTTTCTGTAGGCCCATTTATGCCACATGTTGCATTTTCCTTTGACTTTCAGACTTCTCATATAGCTGTTTCATCACAGACATTTGATCCACCCACTCTCTTCTTATTGAAATCCACTCTGTTCTCCCCATATAAGACCACCTCTCATATGTCATACCTTGTCAATGAGAATCCAACATCACAATAAAGTTGTGGACCTATAATTCTTACAGTCTCCTCAGCCACATTAACCCTCACAGCCATTCAATTACACTTTCATCACCTTATCACAGCATCTTTTATCTTCCATATTTAACCAATACAGTGTAGGATGGCAGGATGAGCGAAGAAGGGATTCAGAGAATAGGTGAAATATTAGTGTTACACAAAGAATTAACATGTGTGAACCATTATCTCACATTTATGCAAAGTGGTTATTAGCCAGGGATGGCTCACAAATGAAAAATAGGCTGTATTACAGTAAAATCATAAATAAAATTTACTCCTAAATAACATTGCAGATCTAGTTTGTTGGGCACTAGATTAGGTGAAATGTTGACCACACCTAGGACTAAACAAAACATGTTAAGTACTGTTTAGTACTTGCAAAGTGCTGTTGTTCCGATACGTAATACAAACCATCGGTCCTTTAACAATAGGAAGTAGCTAGCGGCAGCTGGAACGGTCGTAAGCTTCGAACAAGGGGAGAACGGTAGTTAACTGCTTGTCCGACAGTCGCGCGCCGCGCGACTGGGAGGTAAACAAATCACTTTTGCTTTCGGCCGCGGGTGTGATGGACGTGTTCGTCATCGCTCTCTGCCCGCTTCATCGTCGTATGCTTTGTTTATATTGTGTTTTCTACTAATGGTTTGTTTGACTTGAAAATGAAACTGTAAGTACACTGTTTTCATTTTCATTACTTATTATGAACCAACATGGAGTTATCGCCATAGATGCGGCGATTTCCTCTCTTTCATGAATTGACCCTTGATTATGTCTCGGTGCCGAGGGCGGGCGCGCTCGCGCCGAGTCATGTATGTTGGGCGAAAGTGTGTAATTGAAAAATGTAAGTACTCTTTTCATTATATTTTTGCCCTGTGCGTTCGTTTACCGAGAGTGTGATTGCGCTCGCACGAGCCTTTTAATTTTGTATAATAGAATGCAATGAAAGTGGATTCGCAATTGCAAAATTCTTTTCATTTTCATTTATTTATTTGCATGAAATTTAATTTGGATCAATTTTCGTTCTTACCCGGGAATTGATCCTTACGATTTTTTTATGTGAAAGTGAAATCGCAAGTGCAGTATTCGGTTTCATTTTCATATATATTTTATGATAGCATCATATTATTGGATCAAGTTTCCGTTCTTACCCGGGAATTGATCTTTTCCCCTTTAAGTTCTATGAAGTGAATCGCAAGGGCAGTATTCTGTTTCATTTTCATATTACTTTTCACTGCTGTGCGGGGTAGGGGAAGCGAAGGTCTGCCAGGAAGTCGTCGGAAAGCTCTCCCGCGACTCCCTTGGTATCCGATTACTTCGTCTTCCTTCCTGCCCCCGCTCAGCTTCTTCGTTGTATTTTGTATTTGGGGTCTTCCTTGCGTTCGGGATGGGGGGCATGTCTTCCCCCCGTGCGTGAGGGAACCCCTCTTACTAATCTATCTATGTTACCGCAGGTGCTACATCCGTGGGAGACGACCTTGGACAGGTATGGACCACCGCGGCGGCAGGGCGTGCCTAGCATCCACGGGCTGCTGCAGCGTCTAGCGAGGTCTGGGGCGGTCTCCACTACTACCACGGCCGCTTATGCTGCTCCCCCCCCCTCCTGGTCTACACTCCCATGCTGTGTCGATGACGCCGTCTGCCGCTACTAGGGCCGCCGCCGTACCGAGGTGGGGTTGCCGCCGCCGCCTGTTTTCTTCGTGTTGCCTGCCCCCAGACTTTCCGCTGTTCCAGCAGCTCGCCCCTGGACCGGCCCGCCAGGACCCAGGTTGCCGCTGGCTGCCGATGATTCTACGAGGCGATCGCTGGCCTGCCGTACCTGCCGCTGAGTGATTCCCGCTGTTGGCTTGGCTGTCCCTTCTGGGTCTACCGCTGCCTGCTGTCCTGCCGCTCCTGAGCTGGTTGCTGTTCCTGTCGCTCCTGGTTCCTGAGCCTGTCCATGCTGGTCCTGCCCACGGTGTGTCTTCCCCAGTCCCAGGTCCTTCCGGACAGGTGCAGTCGGGCCGTGTTGCTTCGGCAATAGCCCCGGCTCCGGCCTGGATGGAGGACCTGACGACTGTCCTGCGTGAGCTGACGAGGAAGAGGAGAAGAGGAAGCTGTCATCTTCGTCTTCATCGTCTGCTGTCTGCCTCTTCCCCTTCGACTTCTAAGGCCATAAGCCGAAGAAGAAGAAGGCTGCTGCTCTTAAGAGTAACTCCTTCCCCCCCGAACTTCTAAGGGCCCGTCCCACCCCGGTGGGACGGGGGGTCCTTCTGCTGGTCCTCCTGCTCCTTCAGGAGCGGGGCCCACCCGTCTCCCCTTCCGTAAGGAAGAGATAGACGGGGACCAGAGGAGTATCGGTTAGCTCTGGTACTTCCTCGCCTGGTGCTAGCGGCGATGCCGCTACGTCAGGTTCCGGCTCGGTCTCTCGTTCGCGAGAGATCCCGAGTGTACGTTCTCCCTCGGGAGACCGTGCAGCCAAAGTTTCGGCGCCAGAGTTCGCTCGGCGCCAAGACGCGGCACGGAGCGAAGGCTGGTGAGGAGACGCTCAGGTGACTCTTGCCAGTCCAGCGCCGCTCTTTGCAGCGACCCCAGCTGGTAACCCGGGTTTTCCCCCCTAGAAGGCTCCTTCGGGACCTTCTAAGGGCCCGTCTCGCTCCGGCGATTCGGGGAGCTCTTCTGCTGGTACCCCCTGCTCCCTCGGGAACAGGGCCCGTCTTTCTTCTACCAAGGAGTAAGAAGACGGGGACCAGAGGAGTACCAGCTTCGGCTGGCACTTCCTCGCCTGGTTCTAGCGGTTCTGCCGCTAAACCAGGATCCGACCTCGGCTTCTCGTTAGCGAGAAGTACCGAGTGGTGGACGGTCTCCCGCGGGAGACCGTCCAGCCAAAGTCTTGACACCCGAGCTCGCTCAGCCGTCAAGACCGAAGTCGCGGAGCAGAAGACTGGCGAGTGTCGTGCAGACGACTCTCGCCAGGCCAGTGGACGCTCTCTCGCAGCGACCAGCTGGCTGCTCGGGTTGACGTGACGGTCGCTGACCAGCCACGAGTTGAGGCGAGGAAGGGGTCCCCGCGGCCGTCGGTACCAGCCACGGCTGGTACCAGCGGCTGCGACGCCCGCCGAAGAGGGGGGTTGCCTTCGCCGGTCTCTCCGCGATCAGCGAGCCTAGCCAGGTCACCTGACGCCGCTCCCCATCGGGTACCGGGCAGGGAACCGGTAGGTAAACCAGCAACAGCCTCGCCATGAAACGCTAGGCGATCAGCGTCGATCGTTCTCAGCCGAGCCTCTCGCCCAGGCGAGCGGCAAAGCTAGGCCTGCTGCTCGATCGCCACCGCGGGTGGACGATCAGCAGCAGCCCTCCAAGCACGCTGGTCCTGCCAGCGAGCTAGGGGGGAGCGTCAGGTCTGCCTCTCCTGTACCTTCAACCTCCTCGGGCTACACCGGAGGAGCGAGGTACCTATGAGGGATCGCGAGAGGTGCGCCGCTCGCGATCCCGCTATGACGCCGTATGGACCAGGCACGGTTCTAGACTGACCAGGACATACGCGCAAGTAGCTGGAGGCGACCGTCAGGGGTCTGCCGCTGTTCCTCCTTCTGAAGGAGGAGTATCTCGGGATCTGTTCTTGTTGGAGGGACTGGACGGTCCTACTCCGCAAGACGCGGTTACTCCCGAGATACAGAGGAATTTGCAGAAGTCATTAAGCTGATTCGTCAGCATAATGACCTTGCGGAAGCATTGCCGCTCCCACCAGCAGAGCCCACGTCTCTGCTCGAGTCGTTTTGGGGCCCGAGAGGGAACCCAAACCGACGGTGGGTCTGCCGCGATCGGAGCTTGCCGATTCTGTCTCGAACCAGAGTCTCTCGTCTCCGGACAAGAAGGCTCTCTCAGTTCTGGCCGATCGATCAAGCAACTTCCACCTCCTCTACTGCGACAGCGGCGTTTCTACGTGTCTTCGGACACCGTATTTAAATACTCCTTCGGTCCTCCTGAGAGGTTTCGACCTCGACGAGGACTGGAATGAGTCGGAGGACGGTATCGGCTCTCTCCTGTCAGGTGTCGATCAGCCCCACCCACCCAGACGACAGTGGCGGCAGACCCTTACCTACAGTGAGAGTTCGTAACCCTCCGCGGGAAAACGTTTTCTCCTGACGATACGTTTTCCCAGACTCTGAGAGGCCATCGCCGCAAGGCGATGGCTGCTTCCTACCCTTCCTCCTACTGCTAGTTCCACTGGGAAGGCGAGCGAGTATCCAATTCCTCCCCCATTCCCTCTCTCCTTACGGCTACGAGGGAAAGGGGAGGGATCCTACAGAGATTTCTCTGTAGGATCCCACGTTCGGGACTGCGCTACCGGGGGGACCTTCGGGTCCTACCTGACGTAAGCCCCGGTCGTTGAGGAGGAATCCTGCCCCATTCTCGATTTCTACGGGAATCGAGAGGACCACCAGCCGATATCGTTTGACGAATTCGGTGGGGGTTTCGCAGACTGCTTAGAATTCTACGGAAATTTCTAGCGCATTCAGTGTTCGAGTTTTTTACGATCTCCAAACACTTACGCGAGACCACGGTCCAACGTGAGCGAGACGAGAATCCCCGATATACCACGATAATCGGGAACCTCGCCTATGCTCGAATTCCTGGAATTTCTAGCATTGGGAAGAAGACTGCTGCTGAAAGAAACTATCTCACAGTGGCCGACCAACCTGGATAGAGAAGATCGGACGGGAATATCCAGTTTGGCTTGAACTATCGTCTTAGTATTCTGTTCACCATTGAAGCTTTCCTTCGAGGAATACTTCTCCTTCACTCTCTTTGATAGAGATCGAGGTGGTCGATCTCCAATCCTTATTTTGTTTTCTTGAAAGGAAAGAATTTAGGATGGAGATCGTTGTTCAGAATCCTACAAATATACTACGTATATTAACCTCGCGGACATGATTCTACTAAGCGTGAATTGTCCGAGGGGGTAGGCGGCATGTCCTAGTTTATCTACGGATTGCGACTTAGAAGTATTCTAATTGAACTGCAACTCGGGGTTGCCTGCAACCTCCCAGGAGTTTTCAGTTTCAATTTTATATACTTATGGTTTGTCACGACAACACCATTTCAACTTTTATATTTACCGAAATTCGTTTCGCCTAAATATAATTGCTCGAGCATATCTTTTATGCTCGGTAGTTCTAGCCGAACGCATTCCTTCATGGAATAATGGATTACATGGCAACTCAGGATGACGAGTCGGCGAGAGATCAGGCTCAACTACTGCGTATTGAACTGCCTGACAGCAGCTTAGTATCAGCTGGGCCTCCGATATGCACGGTCAGTTATGTCTCTCTCTCCCCTGGTTTGATTGACTACCGAACCGTATCTCTGCCCAACAATCATGGACTTAGGTCTCTGATTAATGGGGATTCTCGCAATAATGAAGGACCATCTACTGCTGTGACGCTAGATTCCATCGCCTTCGACATTGCGAGAATTTTCAACAGAGATATCTCTTGGACTCTTTCATCTTTCTGTTTACCGCACGGTAAACAGAAGTCTGTACAAGTCTCCCGCTGCATCGCACCTGGCGATAATGCGAATGATTTTGCAAGACATCTAGTTTGTCTTCAAAATATCTCGTATTCGTAGGTGTACAATTGTTCATTGTTCAACCCGAATTACGAGATGTGTCAGAAGACATCGCCTACTCTCCGACCTGACAGCTCTACTTCCAAATGTTCAGCCCATGAGAAGCAGTTCTTCAGGCGGCTTTCCCCTGTGTTTTCATTACTGAAGAACGCCCCGCTTTCATTGCAACTACGACTTCTCACCGGACAGCAATGAAATAGCGGTTAGCGTTTTCAGTCATTTGTAAGCACAGGTTATGAATCTTGAGAATCCTTCTCTCGATTCATCTGTGAAGACGTAGGTTGCATTCAATATCTACCTTCGTCTTCAACGGTACATAGTGTTGTTTCTCCTTAGCTGAGATTCAACAACCATGAGATGTTTTACCTTCAGGGACCTCGGTCTCTAGAAGGCAATTGACTTTCGCCTGTTGGGCACATGCCTTAAGAGAATCATCACCTCGCTGTCCGGCAGTGGTGACAAACAAATACATTATTTGTTTGGTCTCTCGGCATAACCCTTTAAAGGCGAAGGTCACGTGACTTACTCGGATGCTTTGACAACTTGCCTCCTACCGAACGCAGTCAGACTCAGTCGGCAGCTGTCAGAGCGCCCGAGTCAGTTACGAACTACGCTGTTGACTTAGTTCGGTTGTTACACAGCAATCATTACTTCGTTTTATTAGCTTGTCACAGTACCCATACCATTGACACCCACCATGGAGTGTCGGTGTCCTATCCACTACCGAGAACTTCGCTGCATGGGGATAGGAGGATGCGAGAGACTTCGTGGCAAACGGACAGACCAGTATGGGTACTGGACATCACCGAAGTAGAGAGGGATAGGTCATGCGACTATTTCCTTCTTTTCCTCTGAGGAACTGCATGACTTCTCCTGCGAAGTCAAGCATCCAGGGGATGGGGATCCGTGACGCTCGATTTCGTACCGAACTTCGTAGCGAAGACTCAGAACCCTTCGGTCCCTGACGATTGGTTCGAGTCGTTCACAATCCCCTCCCTAATGGACTTCACCGCCTTCGATGCGAAGGAGATGCTGCCTTGTCCGCAAGAACTTCTCCGTGGCGCAGGTACTGAAGGCAGGGGTCTGGTCCAACCAGACCACATGCCCTTCCTTCTACCTTCGGGATATTGCCCACAGGTCCTTGGATCTTTTCCTTGGGACCCGTGGTGGCTGCTCAACACGTTGTGTAGCGAACCCAGACCCTCGCAGGCTGAACAGCATCGAGTCCTGGTGTGACCGTAAGAATGGATGAGTGAATGAGAGTGTGACTGGCTCCTCTTCCCATCTTTTTCTTCCCCTCTACCTGTGGTTAAGAGAGGGACACGGTCGTCACCCTGCTGGATAAGGACAAGATGCAGGTGAGGCTACTCAACAGAGCCCCATCCTATCCCTTTCACTAGGGATAGGAGCGTATATCCACCACTTCCTCCAACAAGGGGGAGGAAGTGGATGCCAGCTTGAGACAACCCATACTTTATGTTTGCCTCTTGCAAACAGGAACAAGTTCTTGCTGTCTTGGTACGAAGATACGCTTGCTCTCTCTTAAGTACTCGGCCCAGAGGTCTGACCATTGATCCTTGCCGGTGCACACCCCGATCAATCGGACAGAGGCTTGATCCCTCCCTCGCTCTTACGACCAGGGAGGCATTCCAGGGATGGACGAACACCAGTCTGTTCATCAAAAGACTCAGATTCCTCCCACCAAGAATGAGTCTTCCTATTGTTAAAGGACCGATGGTTTGTATTACGTATCGGAACAAATGACAATTTTTCGAAAATTGCATTTTTCCTAACTATACAAACCTGAGGTCCTTTACATATAGTCCCTCCTCATGCCACCCCTCACTCTGCGTATTTTGCATGGGCCAAAAGCAAAAGTGATTTGTTTACCTCCCCGCGCGACTGTCGGACAAGCAGTTAACTACCGTTCTCCCCTTGTTCGAAGCTTACGACCGTTCCAGCTGCCGCTAGCTACTTCCTATTGTTAAAGGACCTCAGGTTTGTATAGTTAGGAAAAATGCAATTTTCGACAAATTGTCATTTTAAGCTAACAGAAGAGTCCAATGGGAAAAATGTCAACATTAGTTCTTAGGGAAAGAATCTCTTTCAGACTCATGAATTTTCCCATTGATATGGTTTACATCACATTAGCTACACTGAATTCAGATGAAATTGTTTGGGGTTGTTGTTGGCCAACACTAGAAGCTATGTTGATCTAATCACTATGTCTGATATTGCTTTAGTAACACAATAGTTATTTTGATATGAAAACATGACTACTTAAAGGATGGCTTGTTTCATCAGCAAATTACCAATGTATGCTTTTATTACATTGATCTGTTTGATTAATGATAGCTGTGTTTTTTGAAAAGCACGTGGAATTGTTCACTGTGGAAAACTTTGCACATTTTTTGGTTTGTCATTAACGTATAATTACCCTTTGAAATAGTAAATCTGTTTTTCACATTGTCTTATGGATTTGTGGCACTTTTTTGTTGCACATTTACACATACGTATAAGACTCTAGCTGCTTTGTGCAAATTATGAAAAGTTTTATTGTGTTAAGATGACTTTCTTGTGGAATTTAGATCATAAGATTACAAATAGGTTTATGTGTATAATTTCACAAAGTCTTTACTCTGGGTTATTTTTTTATGCCAAGGAAGCTGTATATATATATATATATATATATATATATATATATATATATATATATATATATATATATATATATATATATATATATATGTATATATATATATATATATATATATATATATATATATATATATATATATATATATATATATATATATATATACTCATACACATACACATACACATACACATATACATATACACATATATCTCTATAATCATAACAATATCATATAATTATATATATATATATATCATATATATATATATATAATATATATATATACATATACAACATACACATATATATATACATACTATATACATATATACTTATATATATATATACTCATACAATACACATACACATACACACATATAAACATTACACATATATATATATACATATACATATACATATCATACCATATATATATATATCTCATAATATATATATATAATATTTATCTATATATATATATAATATATATATACTATATATATTTATATATCTACCGTATATATATATATATGTATATATAGAAATATTAGTATACAAACCTCTCAGAGAGGCTGATTCAAGATTTGTTACTTGATAATGATACAGTACTTTTAATATTTGTGGCATGCTGGCATGCTTTAATCAGTGCTGGGAAAGGAAATAGTATAAAATGGTGATCTGGTTTTATGGCCCTTGTCTAGTTCCGATTATCGGGAGTTATTTCTGATTTCTGGTTAGTGGCAGTTATGGTGCCGAGTTCCGGTCATTGGCAACAGAGGCTCCATTACCCGGTTATTGGCACCATTAACCCTCTTACGCCGAATGGACGTATTAATTAAACGTCAAGTCAAAATGTCTCCCGTATGCCGAATGGACGTATCATACGTCGACTCAAAAAAGTTTTTTTAAAAACTTCGCGGAAAAAATACTTATAAGCCTACCAGCCGAAAAATTTTGAATCACGCGCTGGGGGATGCTGGGAGTTCACGGATCAAGGCGTTGTTTTGTTTACAATCGCTACGCAGGCGCGCAAGCGCGAATTTCTTTCTTATCGCACTAAAAAGTATCAGTGACACATCTCAGAAATTATTTCGTCACTTTGACATAATTTTTGCACCATTTTAAATTA
>NC_061109.1:49547134-49686377 GCF_015104395.2 Macrobrachium nipponense
TTTTTGCACCATTTTAAATTATCCTTTACATGAAGTATTATATATGAAAATGTGCGCAATTTCATGTTAAATACAACAAAAAAATACTCATGATTGTAGCTATTATCAGTTTTGAAATATTGTCATATAAATAACGATAAGTGCAAAAATTTCAACCTTCGGTCAACTTTGACTCTACCGAAATGGTCGAGAAACGTTATTGTAAGCTAAAACTCTTATATTATAGTAATATTTAATCATTTGCCTTCATTTTGCAACAAATTGGACGTCTCTAGCACAATATTTTGATTTATGGTGAATTTATGAAAAAACTTTTTTCTTACGTTCGCGCGGTAACTCTTCTGATAAATTTTTTCGTGCGATTGTTCTAATGTTTGCACCATTTTAAATTTGCCATTACATAAAGTTTTATATATGGAAATGTGTGCAATTTCATGCACAATACAACTAAAAACAACCCATGGTTGTAGCTTTTATCAGTTTTGAAATATTTTCATATAAATAACGTTAAGTGCAAAAATTTCAACTTTCGGTCAACTTTGACTCTACCGAAATGGTCGAAAAATGCAATTGTAAGCTAAAACTATTATATTATAGTAATATTCAATCATTTACCTTCATTTTGCAACGACTTGGAAGTCTCTAGCACAATATTTCGATTTATGGTGAATTTATGAAAAAAAAAAAACATTTTCCTTACGTCCGCGCGGTAACTTCCGAAAAAATTGGAATTTTTTTTGTGCGATTGTCGAAATGTTTGCACCATTTAAAATTAGCTGTTACATAAAGCTTTATATATGAAAATGTGCGCAATTTCATGTAGAATACAACTAAAAATGATTGAAGGTGGTAGCTTTTCTCATTTTTGAAATATTTGCATATAAATCATGATAAATAGAAAAAAAACCACGTTCGGTCAAATTTGACTCTACCGAAATAGTTGAAAAACGCAATTGTAAGCTAAAACTCTTATGGCCTAGTAATATTTAGTCATTTATCTTCATTTTGAAACAAATTTGAAGTCTCTAGAACAATGTTGTGATTTATGTGAATTTTTGAAAAATATATTTACTTCCCTCTGTCGCGCCGATTCGCGGCCGCAAGTCTCCGAAATGCGTACATCGCATTATCCTAATATTTGCTCCTTTTCATATTAGCCGTTTTATAGAGTTTCATATATCAAAATGTGTGCAAATTCATGAAGAATACAATAAAAAATAATTGAAGGTTGTAGCTTTTCCCATCTTCGAAATATATGCATATAAAAAAATATATATATAAACATTTCGACATTCGGTCAATTTTAACTCGTTCGAAATGATCGAAATCTGCAATTCTGATCTAAAACTCTTACAGTATTGTAATATTCAATTATTTGTCTTCATTTTGAAACAAATTGGAAGTCTCTAGAACAATATTTAGATTTATGGTGAATTTTTGAAAAAAACATTTTTTTACGTCCATGCGTTACAAATTCATACATCATTTTGTGATAATATTTTTCCGGTGTTGCTTTTATTGTTTTAAAATGTATTATATATGAAAATGATTGCAATTTAGTGTACAATACAACGAAAAAAAAAGTAACTCGTTAGCTTTGACTGTTTTTTGCACAGCGTGATTTGAATACAATTATGTATGAATTTTCTTTTTTTTGCTACCATATATCGCATTATTTACATATGATAATGATATTATTTTTCATTTCTGATAGTTGCATACTAAACTTCAGGCAATGACAAAAAAAGGAGCCAAAAATGAACACTTAATCTTCAAAACTAAGCGTGCTGTGATTTTTTGAAAAAAATATTTTTTCCGCTTCCGCGCTCACTCCAAACCGGGCCCGGCATACGGGAGAGGTTTTGATTTTTAGGGCTTCGGCGTAAAAGGGTTAATCTGTGCCATAAGCCCCATAAATCATGAGTTTCGGTTAATGACGGTTTTCACTTATCACCATCCCGCTGAGAACAGAGCCCCTGCCATTAACCGGGACTGCCTGTATTCCTCCTCCTTTACCTGGCTCCCACACTTCCAACCCCTACCTCATTGCCAGCCTCAAGTCAAAGTTAGTGCGTAATTTTAATCAGACAATTGGTCTTATAGTGGATACTTTAACCCAGTTGGACCATACCTGTGAAAGTCCTACTGGACAAAATGGAAGGAAGAAGTGTTAGCGAAGTGTAATGAAGGAGGTGGCTACTCATACTGCCGATGCTCCTAGACAAAGGTCACTGGCATGCTCCCTTAGACCTGGGGAAAGTCATACCAGAGGCCCAAGGGAGGTCGGTGGTGTCTGCCCATGGGTTGTCACCCCCTGGGTTGGACCTTTTGTATGTCCCAGGTTGCAACAGTGGATAGCCGTTGGAAAGAAGTCCATATGGAAGTAATTTGGCTGTCCTGGAATTCTAAAGGCTCCAAGCTCTGACAAGAGGCATCATTGGCACTTTAGTGATGAATTCCGGCCACTAAAATGGCACACAGAGGATAATAGTTTGCTCTCCAGTGCCCTGCAAGAGGCTCAGGGAACCTTTACACAGCCCAGCCACAACCTTTGTGCAGTTTTTGGGATAGCCCAGATAATTTTTCTCCAGAGCGCCCTGTGCTGGAACCCACACAAATGTTCTTTGTCTCCCAAGCTCTCTCCTTTATCTATTGAACGCCCATTAGTGCCTAAGTGCCCAATAGAGTCTGAGCGCCCATTAGTGCCCAAGTGCCCAATAGAGTCTGAGCGCCCATTAGTGCCTGAGCGCCCATTATTGTCTGAGCACCAATTAGTGCCCAGTAATGCCTGAACAACCAAGCACCCTTCAGTGCCCGAGCACCCAGCAGCATCCAAGTGTTCAGTGCTTAGACTTTCAGTTGCTTCCTTGGAGCACCCAGCACATTCTCTGACTTGTCTGGCATCTGATGCCAAGTGCTTGACATCTACTTCTGCACACTCATCTCTGTCTCGTTCAGTACTTCCCACTGTTGAAGCTGTGGATCCTTCATTAGCACTCATCCAGCAACAACTCGCTGACATTTTGGGCCTGTTGAAGAAAGATTCTTCATCTCCTTAGACCCCCTCTGTGTCACACAGAGCTTCCCTGGTTTTTTCTCACCAGTGGCCCCGGCTTCTCCGGCTTCCACGTTCTTTATGAATAACATGACTGCTGACTTATCCATGCTACGGAAGATGGTGCACTCTTCTTTTGCAAGGATGGCCTTGAATGAGCTTGATAATTGACTCTCAGAGAAGAGAGAGCAGGGTAAGTCTTTCTTTAGTTATCCTCCTTCCAACCTTGTCTATTTGACGTATTTGGCGTATGTCACCAGGGAAGCTCCCTCTCTGGAAGTTGCTGCCTTCTCCCAGGGGAACTTTTCCTGCCTTATACATAGACTCGCCCAGGAGGTCGGCCTTCACCGTCGCCAAGGTGATGTTCTCTTCTACTGAATTTGACCACCAAGAATCTTTTTAAAGTATTTAAAGTCCTTAGCTTTTCGGACTGATCAGCGGGTGCATTGGCTTGGAAGATTAAAGATTAGTCCTCGTTACCAGAAGACCTTGCTTCAAATTAGCTGAATGTCATTTCTTGCACCAATAAGGGTATTAGGGATGGCTCACAAGAGCTAGTCTCTCTTTGCCATGGGAGCGCTAAAAAAGAGAGTTTTGTTGCTCTTTCACCAAAAAGGGTGACACTGCCTCACAGAAATCTGCTTTGCTCTTCTCTCCTCTCGATCACCAGCATCTTTTCCATCAGTGCACTGTCAGCGACATTGCTTCAGATCTTCAGAAGAAGAATAAGAATACATACTCAAGACCTTTTAGCCTGGTCAACTAGGCGCCCTAGAGAACTTTGAACTGTTGGCACAAAATCAACTTCTTCCCTTCAACCCCTGCCCTTTCGTGGTGGCAGACCAAGAGCCCAAGTGAGACCTAGGACAAATCCCCCATTCAAGAAGTCCTCCAAGTCTCTTGCACGGAAGTGAGGGCTCTTTCCTCCTTGCGCCAGTAGGAGCCAGGCTCCTCCATTTCTGGGAGAGATGGAGTACAACGGGAGTGGAGGAATGAATTGTGAAAGTATTGAAGGAGGGCTACTCCATCCCATTCAGGGAGAAGCCCCCCTTAGTCAACACTCCCATCATGTTGACTGCTTACTCTACTGGCTTAGAGAGGTTTTTGGCTCTCTCAGACGAAGTATCACCCCTCCTCAAGAAGAGAGCCATAGAAATAATCGATGATGTCAGATCAGACAGTTATTTTAAACATAGTCCCCAAGTCATCAAGGGGATGGAGGCCTGTCCTGGATGTCTGGTCAGTGCCTTGGATTTTTTTGTCAACAAGACAAAATTCAAGATGGAATAAGTCACTCTGTCATGTCATCCATTTGCCAAAATGACTGTTTGGGACCATTGATATGCAGGATGCCTATTTCCACATTCTTGTACACTTGGACTCCAGGAAGTACCAATAGTTCGTGTTCTGCAGCAAAGTTTACCGGTTTCAAGCCTTATGCTTCGGTCTTTGGACAGCTTCACAAGTGTTCTTGCTCTTCTTGCAAAATGGCTACATCTCATGGGGATAAACATCTCTCTCTTTTTAGACAACTGGCTTCTTTGATCACCCTCGAAGGAGAGGTTTATGGAGGGCCTTCAGAAGACCCTTCACTTAGCACAGGATTTAGGCCTTTTGATCAACAGCCAAAGGTCCCAGCTAATTCCAATGCAGAGGATTCTATATTGGGGTGATGACAGACTTAGAGTTTTCAGGTTTTTCCATCCCCCAAAAAAGTATATCTTAGTTTAACCAGACCACTGAGCTGATTAACAGCTCTCCTAGGGCTGGCCTGAAGGATTAGATATTTTTACATGGCTAGGAACCAATTGGTTATCAAGCAACAGGACCTACAGTTTATTGTGGGATCCGAACCACATTGTATCAAGAAATAAATTCCTCTGATTCCGCGTTGGCCGAGCAGAGAATCGAACTTCGGACCACCGGATTGGTAGCTGAGCGCGAAATCCATTCGTCCAATGAGTAACTTTCAAGCCTTATGCTTCGGTCTTTGGACAGCTTCACAAGTGTTCTTGCTCTTCTTGCAAAATGGCTACATCTCATGGGGATAAACATCTCTCTCTTTTTAGACAACTGGCTTCTTTGATCACCCTCGAAGGAGAGGTGTATGTAGGGCCTTCAGAAGACCCTTCACTTAGCACAGGATTTAGGCCTTTTGATCAACTGCCAAAGGTCCCAGCTAATTCCAATGCAGAGGATTCTATATTAGGTGATGACAGACTTAGAGTTTTCAGGTTTTTCCATCCCCCAAAAAAGTATATCTTAGTTTAACCAGACCACTGAGCTAATTAACAGCTCTCCTAGGGCTGGCCTGAAGGATTAGATATTTTTACATGGCTAGGAACCAATTGGTTATCAAGCAACAGGACCTACAGCTTATTGTGGGATCCGAACCACATTGTATCAAGAAATAAATTCCTCTGATTCCGCGTTAGCCGAGCAGAGAATCGAACTTCGGACCACCGGATTGGTAGCTGAGCGCGAAATCCACTCGTCTTATGAGTAACTTCCCCCAAAAGAATACAGTTAGGCTTGAGGAAAGTGAACAAAATCCTCTCCCGTCAAACCTGCTTGGCGTAATGGATGACTCTTCTTGATACCTCAGCCTCCATGGAGCAGTTTGTCTCCCTGGGAAAACTGCAAATGAGAGTACTTCAGTTGTACTTCTGGGCCAGCTGGGACAAGGGAGCTCATCCAGACACGTTCATCTTTCTATCTCTCAAGAAATCAAGGAAGATCTGTTTTGGAGGTCAGAAAGGAGACTGACAGAGGGAAAGTCCCTCCTCCCATGAGCAACTCTCTCTCTCTCTCTCTCTCTCTCTCACTCAGAAGATGCCACAAGTCTCGAATTCTTCAACAGGAGGGGAGGGAGAGGAGGAAAAGGCGACGGAGGTCTTGCCCTATGGCATCTGCTTGAAGCTGGGACACCTCCTACCAAACACAGAGTCCATCCAATCAACCAACAGCGTTGGTGTCATGGACAATGATGGAAGTTATGTCACAGGCAGAGATGTATTGAGAATATCACGGCATTTGGACTGGTAGCCCAAGTCAAAGGTCTCGGTGACACAAAGATGGGAAAAAAGGCCTTCTGCCACCTCCTACAGCAACCAGAGGGCCTCCCCAGGACATGTACACGTGACAGATAGTGGAGAATTTAAACAAAACAGTACTAACACAATTATATCATATGTCAAAAGGGTACCAAGTCAAGCATCATAGGAAGACGTTATTCAAAGCAGTCTGTAAGGTTGGTATCCCCGTGTGACGACGCCGTATTATTAGCAAGCGACTCCGATAACAGCAAGGAACGCACCACCAACATTACTGACTGCTTCCAAAGTCTCTCTTTTCACAGCACAAACACACACATAAAAATTTTGTGAAGTGGCATCTCTGTCAGAGGGAAGTGAAGTAGAGGGGCTCCCAAGTTCTGAGCAAACACTGCCGCTGCCAGACTTCCAGGCAAGAAGTAGGGCTGACAACTGAAGAGCCTGTAAAGAAACATAACATACTCTCTCCCTCAGGAAAGAAGATTTCTATCCTGAGAGAGGGAAACAGAATCATATTTATTTGAGGAAGGAGGGAAAGACGGGAATGAGCCATACAACCCATGCCCCACTCCCACCAAAATTACAGAAAGCGACGAGACGACAATCACTACTGGCCCTGCAAGCAGCCGGGAAGATTGCAGTCGTACGCCGTTAAAATTTGTGTTGAAGTATGGGAGTACTCCTATGCTAAAAAGTCAAATCATAGCATAAAAATCTTGTCTGCAACACAAAACTCTATGTCTTGAACAACCAGAAACACAAATTCTGAAAAATTAAAACATTACTAAGTTCTAAGAAAATGTGTAAGATAAAATGAAAGATACGTAAAACATTAATGTCAATACAAATTTTTTCAAATTATCTTCAATATAACAAAAGTGAAATACTGAAGAACATAAAGTAGCTGGGCCCTCTCTCCCTGAAGGGGAAATATCCCCTTGGGAGATGGACCAGCATACTCAAAACACAAGTGATGATGAAGCAGAGGAAAATGCACATCATCTGCAATTTGCATCTGTCCCAAAGAAGATCAACATGAAAAACGTTGACGGGCATGGAACTTCTGGGCTGAATAGGTAAATATGAAACAATGTATACAGGCTTCGATTGAAAAACCGGCTTGGGGGAAGGAGAGCAAAGTAATATACAACTCCCAAGGTGGTTAAAGAAAGACGTGCATTAGGAGGTTCCAAGCCTGGTCAGTGACCAACAATACCTCTTTTATTGTTTTTAACTGGTTTTCAGCTGGCGCTAGAAGATTATCCTATTGTTAAGACTGAAGGGTTGTTAGCTATGAAAAATAAAAATTGAATAAAAAATTTGTCAATTTTGAAGTGTTAATTGCTTCGTTGTTTGAACGTTACTGTAACAAATTGTAAAAGAGTCCTGTAATTGAGTGTCAAAAAAGTATTAAGAAATAATTTTCACCCTAAAGTGTTCCATTCTCTCTAGCGGTAGTGTCACAGAGAAAACGGGTTATAATGACAGATGTAACTTTTAAAAATGTCACGATTGTTTCAGGATTCTTTTGAAGGTCCAAAAAATTTTGTTTTCTTTTGCCATTTTCTCAAAACTAAATGCTTATTTCTCCAAGAAGATAAATAAATTTAATGAAACTTTTAGCGTAGTATAACTATATGTCTTTGTTATCCATCATTGGGAAAATCACTTTTCAGTGCAACTTTTTTTATTGCAAATTTTTTAAAAGTGATGTCATGATTTTTTTCAACTGCAAAACAAATAAACTTAGAGGTCCAATATCTAAATTTCTACACAAGAAAACTTTCATTATTACTTATAGAATAAGTGGTAAAGATTTTAAGCAAAAAGTATGCCATGTTAGAAATGTTACAGAAACATGTCCTTTCATTATCATTGTTAGATGTTGAAATCCTTCAAATTATGAATATACAATACTTGGAAGGGTTTTATCATAAGTGAAAGCTTGAAGAGTTTTGTATAAGTGATGGTCCTTAAAAATGGATAGCATGAATGGCAAGTGAAGTCCAAATCCTCGGCAGGCTTTCCCATGGCTCCTGGGAAGTATTGGTCATAGACCCTTTATGACGGTACTTGTTCCAGTGTCCCTTGTGTGGCAAACTTTAGATGACACAAGGGTCTTAGCATTATCCTTTCAATCCAAGAAACTTTGCTTTCTTTTACTTTTCACCCTTTCTATTTGGCCACTTCCTATTTAGCTGTCAAAGTTCTTTTAACTTTTTCTTATTCTGAATTGCACCTCTCATTTAAAAACAGACCTTGTGTGTTACGCTAGTGAGTCTAGAAATGGAACTCAGTGGTTTAGTGGTATTCCCCTTTAAACAAATGAGGATGAGTGGTTGAGTGGTTATATAGACGGTTAATAATTTTGAATGTGGTCTCCATTCTTCCCAGAGGATGTTGGTATTGAATGGATATTATCGTGATTACTGCCTTCTGTATTTTATATCAAAGTAGTAGGTTGAGCCTTCGGTGTCATTCCAGGATGCTCAGAATTTCTCGTCAGATTAGAACTTATGATTAAATACACAGCTTTGATAGTTTGTCATTAATGTTGGTATCTGTAAGAGAAATCTTTTGTTAGATCCAAAGCTGGCTCCAATTGCATTTACTGTTTGAGCTCAAGCCAAATTGTATTTTTTTCTTGTTGAAATAATTGTCATACAATTCTCCCCAGGACTGTAAGGAAATATTTTCAAGTACTAATTTTTCCGATAAAAGTACAGTACTTGGATAATAATTGGAAACCAGATAAGGACTGTACAAAAACCATATATTTGTACATTATCTACAAAATTCCTAAAATTTGATGAGAACTGATTAAGGATTGTTATCTTATTTCATATTGGAGTTATTTGTGGTATTTTTACTGTCTGTTTGGTATCATATACTGTTTTTGTGCTTTCTTGCATTTGTTTTGATCGATAATTTCAAAAGCCAATGTTTGGGAATTCTTCCAAACTTATCATCTTAAACATCATAAATAAGTGTCAGACAATTTTTCTGAAGCTTATACCTGTGTTTCAGTAAAATGATTTTCTTCTTACACAGATTGTTGAGGTTGTTGGAGCAGAAGCATGGGATGCTGAAGTGTCAGTTTATGGGAGGGCTACAGAAGGCCTACAGTATTTGGACATGAAACGAGTTGACACAAGCATCACACTCACCTTTGGATGTGCACGTATTGTGTTCCTTAATAAGTTTGTAATGGATGTGCTGGTTAGTATTTATTATTTAGTTCTTTGAATTCTTACATTTTTTCTTCATTATAACTACTTTTAGGAACATTAAAGTTCCTTTGCTGTTACATCTACATTTGGAGGAACTTCCTAACTAATTTTAATTTAACTTTAGATTGCATAACTTATCTTCCATTAGAAATCCAAATGTAATTGTAGTTTGATTATTATGATACCAGATTATTATAAACCAATCAGTCAGTCAAAGGTTATGAAGTTATGTGCTCATAAACTTTTCTTTGTTCTGAAAAGGTTCCATTTGATAAAGTGGGAGTTAGTAAGAGAAGTGTATTTATTTTAACTGAGTATAGCTGCATTATTGGTTAACATCAGTCTCATGATATGAGCCATTTCATTTATATGGAATTGTTTCTACAGGTGAACCTTCCCTGAAGGAAGAAAAAACTTCAGCCTCATTCAATGTTTAGTGCATGTGGGCAGTAGGTCTGATAGGTCATGGCTTCCATAGCCATTCCTACTTTGTTTGTCCACCATATTATAAACATGATTCCACATCCTGTATTTTTCAAGTATTGTATGTGCTCTTCATTTCATACATTATTTATTCATTTTCAGTCAACTTTGTGACAGATATGTTATTTTGGTGACTATAAATAGTTATCCTTTGAATCACACTAGGCATCAGTTTCAAGACCCCCATATGTATATAAAAAACCTCATAGGTTCAAACCCTTTATATCTGGTGGTTATAATACATTGTATGCAGGTAATACATTCATTGTTTTGTTTAATGACCTGAAAAATTAACTTTAAACACAGGTGCCACATATTCCTTACATTACAATTTTTGATTGTTTTTAAGCTGGCACTAGAATATTATCCTATTGCTAAGACCTCAGGTTTGTTAGCCATGAAAAATACAAATTAATTAATTAAAAATTTGTCTCTCTCTCTCTCTGTAAATGGGAATTTAGGTCACTTTTTACTCTCTCTCTCTCTGTAAATGGGAATTTAGGTCACTTTTTATTAGAGCTGTAGTACTAAGCATTTCATGCTCTTTCATAATTGTAACTGTAACTGTCACTAATTCGAAGTTGATCAGTCATGTTTAACATGTCTCTTAAGTACAAATGTGCACTAGATGCTGAATGAGGCTTAGTCTATAGGAATGTTTTCACAAAATAAATGGCTGTATCCTATGGGTTGAATTATGTTTTATTTTTATTTTAGAAGTAATTAAACTTTTTCAGAATTGGGTTGATAAATTTCAAATGGCTAAGGCTGCCATTGCTTCTGCTGGTGTAGCAGCTGCAGCAGCAGCTCAGGCTAGTTTACAGGATGCTTATGCGCAATGTTCTCGTGTCAGCCTAGCTTTAACTTTGAGGGTAAGTTTTCTTTTGTATTTTTTTTATATTTATATAGATTCTGAGTAATGTTGTTTTGCTGAATTTTCTTAGTTTTATGTACTTATGAAATTTATACAATTTCAGGCTCCTCTCATCCTGATTCCACAAGATTCACGTAGTTTGTCAGGACTTATGGTTGATTTAGGTCAGATTACTATTAATAATAAGTTTGAACTTGGAGAAGAACGCAACGAACTAGGCTACCCTGCCATATATGACAAAATAAATTTGGAGTTACATAATGTCAAATTATCAAGGTAAGGAAGTAATTGTAGTAATTTTGAAACTACTACTTTTAGTGGAAATAATTGTTTTTCACCTTGATTTGTAGATAAATTTGAATTGTTACACCACAGATGTATTACTTATAAAAATCCCATTTCATAGTTAGTAGAATTCCTTACATGCCAGTTTTTTGTTTAACAGACAAAAAGGATAGTAGCAGCAACCAGCACACCTCATGTGTGCTTGTATTTCCCTGCAATCAGGAGTTAACTGTCTCATTTCTCATATCTTCACCAAACTTAAGAATCTTTTATCTGTCAATCACTCAATCCCTTGTATCTGCTAGTGCGTGTACAGCTCACTAAAATCCCCATTATTATTCTGACCTCATGAAAGAATTTCTTGTTCATGAATAAATCATCAAATCACCAAAAGTTTTCCTGAGTCTCATTACAGAGATTTAGCAAAAATAAGTTCATGGTGCAAATTATGGTGGATGAATTTAAACCGTAACAAAACTGAAAGTAAGATTGTTAATAGGTGAAAGTTATTGGATCCCACCAACCCAGGTCATGTCATTTACAGTGTTCTTTATACATGGAGTTCATTTAATAATCTAGGTATCATCCTTGATTACAAATTCACTTTTGAAAAACTTATCTGCAGGCAGTCCCTGGTTATTGGCGGGAGTTCCGCTCTCACCAGGGTGTTGATAAGCGAAAACTGCCATTAACTGAAACTTGGTTATTTATGGTGCTTATGGCACCAATTTCCAGTTAATGGCGCTGATAACCAGTTAATGGCGCTTCCTTTATGTATATTATGGCGCCGTAAATTGCCAGTACTCTCATGAATTTTATAGATTGTCAGCCATTGGGGTTTTAGTGGCCCAACCCCTCTCCCTTGTAAGTTGTGATTTGTCCTGTTTATAATTGATGGGTTTGTTGTAGAAAGCATCCAATTTTAAAAGAATTTTTCGTACAAATCCATCACTGATAATCAGTTTCCACCTCCAAACTCAGCTGATTTTTCACTCCTAGTATTTGGCTAGATGAGACTACAAGTGAGACAGTTTGTTTCTGGGACCTGTAGTGGGGCAAATAACAGAAAAATCATGGAAATGATGATACAGGCATCAAATTTGGCCCAAGTTTCCTCCAAGGTATACTAATCAAATCTGCCCGATTGGCCAATTGAAAGTCCAAGATTGCACCATTTTCAAGATGGCCACCAAAATAACCACCCGAAGTAGATGTTGTTCATACGCGAACAAACCTTCCGTCTTAATAATAGGGTAATTTCTAGCGCCTAGCTGGATCCGGTTAAAAAACAGATGAAAGCAAGGAATCTTGTGATATCTGGCAACGCATGCGTAGATTGGGTGAAGGATGGTCGAAGATCATTCACCTACGATACGCATCAGTATTTCTTTGACAGCCTGGGTGAGAGTAGTGTTTACCTCTCTTGGCCTTTATCTGGTTCATTGCCCATTTCGCTTGTGTTTAGTGTGTGTGTGTGTGTGTTTGGCTGATATTATGGCTGCCTCTGCTCCTTCTCGACCTCATTAACGTGTGTGCCCCGGAATTCCAGGTTTTCCGTGTTCTCGTTTTTGGCTTCGGCAGTGGCTGACCCCCACATTGTGCAGTAGGTGCCATTTTAGTTTTTGTACTATGAATCCTTGCACGGAATGCTGGCATGGCTTTAAGAGCAGTGGAAGTTTTTTTAGCAAGAGAGAACATCGGAGGGTTTCGACTCTTCCTTCATGGGAAGGTTTTTTGCCTCTTCCCAATGCTTCGTCTCCTGCAGTATTCAAACCCCATAGTAGAGTTGTTCCTATGTCTCCTTCCTTTTCTTCCATTGATTCGTCGCTGGAAGTATCGGGAGGCCACCAGACTCATGTTTGTAATGTGCCTTTTCTTCTTCGGGAGTTAATTTGATTCCTAGGAATGGGAGGTTTTTTTTCATCATACTCATTTCTTCCAGGGTCGGAGGCGTCCAAGATTGCGGCGATTGGAAGACACTTGGGCTAGAGGGTACCCTGTCTTGGAGGGGTTGCTCATTACCCCCCCTCCTCCTCAGGCAGGCCAGGCCATCCCCCCTCCTCCCGGCCTTGTCTTCGTGGGTAGTCGAGGTCAGCCATCTTGTATTGCTCCGCCAGTGACTGTTGCCACTTCTTTGAATCGGAGGGAAGCTGTGGGTGGCGTCAGCCCTGTTGATGACGTCATGGGATCCGTCGTTGTGTATTCCTTTGCCAGTGGCGTCTGATTCCCCTTCTCCGAGGGGAGGGCATGACGTCATACCACTTGTGACGTCACTCCCATTGATGATGTCACTCCCATTCATCATCTGAGCACTCTCTCTCAGTCGTGATGTCATCTCTGCCGCCCAGTTCGCTACTTCTCCCTTCCATGTCTTCAGAGCCTTCTCTAAGGTTATATGCCAGGCAGTGCTTAAGAGGTTGGACTCTGATTTGGATAAGTTGGCTGCCTTGTCGGTTGGGAGGACTGGAAGGAAACATGTTGCTTCGTCCCCGCCTCCTGCGAAGAGATCACATAAGAAGCCAGTGCTGTCTTCCTCTCCCTCTTCCCCCTCTACCCCACATCGGCGTATCAAGCGTTGAAAGGCTAAGGACTTTGCTCTTTCTTCTCCTACGAGGGAAGAAATATGTGGACGTATTCTCAAGAATCTTGGTGTTTCGGAGAGTATTAGTGGCTTCATCCTCTGCCTCAAATCGCAGGCATGTTGCAACTTCCCCCGTCCGTGCAAGTCTCTAGTGTGTTGCAACCTCCCCTGTCCATGCACATTGCGAGCGTGTTGCAACCTCCCCTGAGAGTGTTAGTGTGTCTTCCATTGTGTAATCTGCAGTGGTTGCTTCGTCCTCTGCATAGAATCGTGGGTGTGTTGCAACTTTCCCCATCCATACACGTCCCGAGTGGGTTGCAACCTCCCCTGTCCATGCACATCACGAGCGTGTTGCACCTTCCCCCTCCCTGTACATGATGCAAGTGCTCCTTCTTCTCCAAGTCCTATTTGTCGCAGGAGTGTTTGCCTGCCCCTCTCACTGATGCTTCTAAGAGTTTGATTCTCGAGGATTCTCCTTCGATCCCGAGTGTTCGGGATTCCTCTCCAACTCACGTTCGTAAGTCTGCCACGCCCGTGACCATTCATGGACATATTAATGAATCATCTGTTGGAGGAGAACGTAGTTATGTTCCTAGTGTTATAGTGGGTTCATCTCGGGAGCTGACATGTGTACCCAGCCCAGACAGGTTAGTTGGTGTTTCGGGCTGTTTGGCGGCTGATCCTACCGTTAATTTTAATGAGGAAGGTGCCTTAGAGGAGCCTGCACATCCTTCTCATCATCGGTCTCTGTTGCTGGAGCAGGAGGAGGGAGACACGCAAGAGTTTTTGTCTTCCTTCGGAAGTTGTTGATCTCATTCGTGGGTTCAACAATTTGGAAAGTAGGTCTCAGGCTCGGTTGTCTACCCTCCTTCTTGCTTGGAAGCCTTGGTGGGAGCTACGCGGGATCCCAATCCTCTTTCCAGCTTCCCTGAGGTTAACGTCGCTTCGCTCTAGGGGCTCTGCCAAGCTGCTACTACTGCCTCTCTCGGGATTAGGAGGTACTATGCTACGAACTCTACCTTTTTTATGTTGCGCCATCTTAACCCAGACGTCATTCGCCTGAAGCCGGAATTAACCTTGGAGCAGTTATGGCCGGTGGCTCCATCCTTGTCTCCGCAGGATTCCTCAGCATTGGAGTCTATGGCAGCCTCCATGTTGCTCACGGTTTCTTGGCTGGACTTCTGGTCTGTGGTCTTTGCCAAGATAGCTTCTGACAGGTCCCCAGAAGGGTTGTGACTGCATCCTCTCTTGCCAATCTGTTGCAGTCTAGAGGCAAGGCATTTTCATATATGGCTCACCTCAGTGTTAATTTATGGGCTAACCTTCTGCTGATTAGAATGCGATAGGCCAGTGTCGGCCTGACACCAAAGACAGACTGGTGCACCAGGCTGTCTTAAGTCAGAGTCTCGTCCTCGGAGACATCTGACTCCTCCTCCGCCCCCTGTCCAGCAGTAGTCAAGTAGATCATCGCCTGGTAGGCCATCGAGGAATTAGAGTTTGGCAGGGCCTTCCCGTTCGACTCAGCCTTGGTCAGAGGGTCAACGTCCCTTTCGCTCTCGTTCCTTTAGGCCAAGAAGGGGCCCAAAGGGCAGAGGTAATGGGGCCTTTGGTAGGTTAGGCACCTCTCCCTCTCCTGTGCCATGGAGGGGCTTGCCTAGCAGACCTTTGGGCCAAGTGGCAGAGTTATGGGGCAGAGAAATGGGTTGTAGATACCCTTCGGGTGGGGTACCTACTGCCATTCGATTTCTCTCCCCCTCTGTTGGACAAACCGCAGCTCACGAAGGCATATCCTCCAGATTCTCTGAAGTTCTTGGCTCTTCAGGAGGAGGTGCAGAAGATGCTGGACAAGGTTGCGATAGAGGAAGTGGTGCATCCGTCTCCGGGGTTATACAATCACATCTTGTACTCAAGGCGTTTTGAGGATGGAGACCTGTGATCGACTTATCCAGAAATGGGTGGTAGATACCCTTCAGGTGGGGTACCTACTGCCATTCGATTTCTCTCCCCCTCTGTCGGACAAACCGCAGCTCACGAAGGCATATCCTCCAGATTCTCTGAAGTTCTTGGCTCTTCAGGAGGAGGTGCAGAAGATGCTGGACAAGGTTGCGATAGAGGAAGTGGTGCATCCGTCCCCGGGGTTGTACAGTCACATCTTCTTGGTACTCAAGGCGTTTTGAGGATGGAGACCTGTGATCAACTTATCCAGAAATGGGTGGTAGATACCCTTCAGGTGGGGTACCTACTGCCATTCGATTTCTCTCCCCCTCTGTCGGACAAACCGCAGCTCACGAAGGCATATCCTCCAGATTCTCTGAAGTTCTTGGCTCTTCAGGAGGAGGTGCAGAAGATGCTGGAGAAGGTTGCAATAGAGGAAGTGGTGCATCCGTCTCCGGGGTTGTACAGTCACATCTTCTTGGTACTCAAGGCGTTTTGAGGATGGAGACCTGTGATCGACTTATCCACCTTGAACCACTTCATCTTATATAAAGACACGGTTCAAGATGGAGACCCCGCGTTCGGTGTTGGCATCCCTGAGGGAAGGTGACTTCATGCTGTCGATAGACTTGAGGGACGCATACTTCCAAATCCCTGTTCATCCCACGTCCAGGAAATTCCTTCGCTTCTCTCTTGGGAACAAGATCTTCAAGTTCAAAGTCCTATGCTTCGGGCTGACAACAACCTCTCAAGTGTTCACAAGGGTCTTCTCTCATGTCAAGTTGGGCCTATGCTCAGGGGATCTGTTTGCTGAGGTACCTCGACGATTACTTGGTCTTGGCAGTTTCCAGGGAAAAGCTGCTGCAGGACAAGGATCATCTACTTCGGTTCTGTCTGGAACTGGGCATTGTAGTCAACCAGGAAATGTCGAACCTCATACCCAGTCAAAGGATTCTCTACTTGGGCATGGTCATCGATACGACAGTGGCAATAGTTTTCCCGTCGGATCAGAGATTGGAGAAGTTGCGGGTGGTAGCGTGCAACTTCCTGTCAGAACCACATCAGTCAGCTCATCAGTGGCAGGTTCTTCTGGGAGTGTTGTCACTCCTGAAGAACCTGGTCCCTCATGGGTGTCTTCTTCTTCGGTCTCTGCAATGGAGACTGGGAGAATTCTGGTCTCCGGGAGGGGACTCACCCCTGTTAATGTTTCTTCTGTCTCTGGAAGTGAGAGAAGACCTTCGTTGGTGGTTTAATGACCAGAATCTTTTGAAGGGTGTCCCTCTGTGTTCTCTTACACCGGACTTCCTTCTGTTACCACACGCCTCCCTCGCAGGTTGGGCGGCCTTATGTAGGCGACACCTCATTGCTTCAGGCGTTTGGAGGACAAGCAGCAACATGTCAACGTCTTGGAGTTGGAGGCAGCCTTCCTGGGTCTGAAGAAGTTTTGGGAGAAGGTAGAATGTCATTCTGTCGTTCTCATGTCGGACAACACCATGGTGGTAGCCTATGTGAACAAACAGGGAGGCCTGGTTTCTCGTCAACTTCACGCCTTGACCGTCAAGGTTCACTAGTGGGTGGTCAGCAGTTAGGTAGAATGGTCGCAGACAAACTCAGTCGTTGGGATCAGATCCTTGGCACTGAGTGATGTCACTTTATCAAGTGGTAGCAGACAAGCTTTTCCAGGCTTTAAGTAGACCCATGTTGGACCTTTTTGCGCCTCGCTTCATCAGGAAGCTGGAGATAATCTGTTTAATGGCCCCAGATCCTTTAGCATTGGTAGAGGACGCATTCCAACATCCCTGGGACAATCTGGAGGTGTATGCCTTCCCTCCGTTCTGTTTGATCCATCAAGTTCTGAACAGGCTAATGAGTTCACAGAGTCTCAGGATGACTTTGGTAGCCCCTCTGTGGCCTCAAGCAGAGTGGTTCCCAGATCTGCTGTATTTGTTGTCAGAGGTTCCGAGGGAGATTCCCGCTTGGTGACATCTCCTGTGTCAGCCCCATGCGGAAATGTTCCACCAGTCAGTAAAATCCCTGTCTTTTCACTGTTGGAGGCTTTCAAGTTTCTCCTCTGAGCAAGAGGCTTTTCTCAGAAGGGCATATGTCCAGCTGTCTCAGAAAGTCGACCTCCGTGGTTCCAAGGCAATAAGCGATCTACTGTGATTGGTGTTGTAACAGGGTTTTTCTCCACTCGCAACCTCTATTCGGCGAATAGTATACTTTTAATCTTCCTTAGAGACGAGAAACTTTTGTTCATTTCTGCCATTAGAGGCTATAGGGCAGCCCTGAGTTTGGTGTTACGCCCCAAAGGTATCGATATCTCCCCTCTTCCTGGGAACTTTCCTTGCTAGTTAAGGGGTTTGAGCAGTCGAGTTCTCCTAGAGAGCTCAAGCCTCAGACGTGGGATGTTTCCTTGGTTCTCAAGAGCTTCACTAAGAGTCCATATGAGCCCTTGTGTCGCTCATCTGACAGGAACTTGACGCTCAAGACAGTTTTCCTTCTGGCCTTGGCATCTTCCAAGAGGGTAGGAGAGCTCCACGATCTGAGCTATGAGGTGAAGCACACCAGGGGTTGGGGGTCGTTGTCCTTCGAATTTGTCCTGGAATTCGTGGCCAAGACCCAAAATCCCTCTGTGCACGATGACAGGTTCACTTAGTTTTCCATTCCACCACTGAATGACTTGTGGGTGGTGATGCTCAAGAGCTTTTGTTGTGCCCTGTCCCGGCCCTGCGGTGCTATCTTAAAGGGACTCGGCACCTTGGGCCAGGCTGCCATAGACTTATTGTTAGCACAGGCCGTACAAGAAAGAGGTGTCTAAGAATACTATTTCTTTTTGTGTAAGGGAAGCCATCAGACAGGCATACTTGTCTCTGATGATTCCACCACCATGTCTGTGCAGGCTAGAGCGCATGACATTAGGGGTATTGGTCCCTTTCTGGCTTTCTAAAAGAACTTTGTTGTACATAGAGTGCTGAGCACTGGTACTTGGTTACGCCAGTCCATGTTCGCCTCTTTCTATCTTAAGGATGTTGCCCACAGATCTGCGGACATGTTTTCCCTGGGTACTGTGGTGGCTGCCCAACAGGTTGTGTACTCATAGTCGCCCCTAACAGGCCACTTTTGTATCTTTCCTAAGATGATTGTGTGTATGAGAGAATGAATGAGTTGGCTGGTCTCCTTTCTCTTGTACCTTTACTTCTTCCTTTGGGCGGGTTAAGGAATAGACACTTTATTCGCTGGACTGCTCTGATACAGGCGAGTAAGGTAGTCATACTGATAGTGTGGTCACTTATTATCCAAATGTCAAACCCTCTATTCGGTAGCATATGCTCCAATCCTAGGCAAGGAGGAGTTGAGAGTAGTACAAACCCTGGTGTGTTGGTTTGCTATTAGACAAAGTTTCTCTTTGGTTCCCTGTACTATGGTTCTCCCAGATATCATTGTACATCACTCAGGTCTGAGTGGTTAGATATTAATTTATCTAGTATCTCAACGGGCTTCAGTCCCTTTCCAGAAATCATTTCTTCTGGAAGCTGGACAGGTGGGTAGGCCCCCAGCCGGTCTAGGGTGTCTTGTACCTCCCTCCAAGTATGAGTCTATCCTATTGTTAAGACTGAAGGTTTGTTCACGTATGAACAAATGACAAAATTTTCTAAGACAATTTGTGTTTTTCATAGCTACAAACCTGAGGTTTTAACATTATACTGCCTGCCTTTAGCCACCCCTCTTGTTTGTTAAGACATCCTGAGTTGGGAAAGACTGATGCATGACCGAGGTGAATGGTCTTCAATCATCCTTCACCCAATCTACGCATGCATTGCCAGATATCACAAGATTCCTTATTTCATCTATTTTTTAACCGGATCCAGCTAGGCGCTAGAACTTATCCTATTGTTAAGACCTCAGGTTTGTAGCTATGAAAAATACAAATTGTCTTAGAAAATTGGTCATTTTTGCTTAGAAATATTTGTAGTTGTCTGATTTGCATGATCTAAGTGTGGATTCCTATGTTTTGAAGCCTGCTGAACTATATTTTCCTGTTTAAAAAGCACTCTGATATTTCTCAAGATGACCACCAAGATGTTTGTCTTTCTTTACATAAGTTTTGTCCTGGCTAGCACATTTTAAAAGTTAAGCATACCGTGCTGCTGTTTCTTGATCTGCTACTGTTCACATATGCAGCTGCAGAGTGATGTGCAGGGAAGCTCTGCCAGAGAGCACTTGCATCTTCCTTTGCAAACCTTCTTACAGGAGCACTTTGTCAATTCTTGACAGCTTGGTGCAATCAGTGGTAGTGTTGTCCAGTGTATTTGCCATGCTTCTCCTTTCTTTGTCCACCCCTATTTAGCTGGACTGCTCATGTGTGAATTACAGTCGGCTGCCTGGCCCCAGGTGATCCCAGCCTGGTAGGCTGCACGCTTTGCATGTTCTCTGAGGGCTGCCTGTGTTGGTGGAATTGAGTTGTACGGCCTCTGCTTGTGGGCAAACAGATCTAGTCTTGCTTTGTCCACACCAGTGGCTGCTCTTGATCTGTCATTTACATAAGGACAATGAATCTATCCAGCCTCTGCATGTCAAGATCATGAATCAATGTTGGATGCTGGCTGAGATTGATGAATGTTTCAGTAATATCATCAAATACATTCCAAGTCTGCCATGCAGATTTCTTCGCTTTCCTATGGAAGGCAGACACAATGTCACATCCAGTGAATGAGTGAAAGTAGGGGATCCCTCTAGCTTTCTCAAGCCCAATTTCAGGAACTACCTCATGGACTGGAATCTATTGCATATGGGCTCCTTGGCCAAAGCCAACCCACATTTCCTGAAGGCCTAGTTTCTGGAAGGAAGGCAGGACAGATATTGCTATGACTGCCACATCAGTGTCATTAGCCTTGATGATTATAGACTGGCTCCTCAGTTGTTGCATCCCTAGCGTGAGCAAATATTCGACTGTCGGCTTCTTTGTGACAACGGGGGAACACAGCATCCAGAGACTTCACTGTGTTGCTAATGACATCCTCTCCTTTTGTGATTATGACTGTGCTTGTCATTTCTGCTTCTCACATCTTTTCGGCCAGGATGTGAAACAGTTCAGTCTTGTTGCTGGGGTCACGAAGGAAGCTTTGCCAGTTTCCTGGTGTCTTGCTTGTTCCTGTCACTCTTCTTCTGATTCCTTTCCCCCTTTTTGACCTTGTCTGATTTCAGACTTGATTTCTTGTATACATCAAAGACTATGTCCACCCGCTTGTACCGAGCACCATAGGATTCCACCTTTGGGATGATGCCATCTTTGGCATAGTCATTAAATGTCTTTGAAGTACGTGGAGGTGAGGCATTGATAAGTGCTGGGCTTTCAATGATGATTGTATCTCCCTTTGGTTCTTCCACTGGGACATTCATTTGTTTGAATTTTAGCCTAGCCTAACCCCTTTATTTCTTTACACAAATGAATAATCTACCCACCTGTACGCTTTCTCCAACTCCAGTATACTCCAGAAATCACCTTAGAACAACAGCACAACAAGACTTACGACCCAAAAAACTCCTACCAGACAGAGAGCTCTCCCATACCAACCACACACAACCACCACGTGCTTTCTACTGCACCGTGTTATTGTTTACATCCTGCCGACGCCGCCGCCATCTTGTCTATGACGTCACAGCCTATGACGTCACAACACAACTTAAATACATCAACAGACACCTTCTAGAATCTACCACATGCTGTCCATATATAGGACACCCACCATATTTCAACAATGCATAAAATACCAATAACAATTATACAATATATAATCAATTTGCACTTCAAGAATTTCAACCAGCTGTGACTTCTGACACGTATGAAGCTTGCCGCTGTCACTGAGAGATGCAGGGTATGACTGATTCTCGTGCTTGGGGAGAATTCTTGCAAGTCACACTGTCTGTTGTACTGTAGAAGTTGTGATGTAGCAAAGTGTGATTTTGAGGCTCCATGATGGAGTTGGGACTTGATATCTGCACCATGTTCAATCATGCAAACAAACTGAAGCAGTGATGGTGGCACAGCCTGTTCTAAGTCTTTGTCATGAAAATAGCTGCTGAAATTGACTTCTCACGGAGCATGTCTTGTCTTATTATCCCAGCGGCTTTTGCTAGAGGGATCACTTTACCATAACGGGATGCTTCTGATAGGAATGAACCTACATCAGTTTCAACAGCCAACAGAACTTCTCGTCCTTGGCAATTAGCTTGCAGCTGTGGAATGTGCAAAAGCCGCTGATCCTTGAGTCAAGTAGGATGAACATCAGGCAAGTCAACACCAAGCTGTTCCAGCCTCTGCTTGTAATTACAGCTTGGTCAAATCAGCAAGCTTGAAAATCGGTGGCCTCTCACTGGCATTTTTCATCTCGCAGATGTAGGTGACTAGTTCAGAGAAAGCGATTGGATATGCATCCTTCCAGTGTTCCTGTGCTTTTTCTTGCTCCTGCACCTTTAGGTATGCCTGTTCTCAGTTATACAATGCCACCAAACAGCCAGGGTGATATTTCACTTCTTGGGCTACGACATCTCCTGCACTTAGTTTGGCGAGAAGTTTTGTATCACGGAGTGTTTTGGCACTTTTATTTATCCTCCTATTTTCTTGCATTGTCATTGCTTCTCTAAGCTCCCCTCCTTCAGTTTTGCAGGAGAAGCATTCTTTTGTTTTAGTTTCTTGGAGCTTTCATGGAATCTTACTTCTACCCTCATCACTAGTACCTACATGACTTGCTCTGTTTTCAGCTCGGTGTAACTTTGTGTTGTTGAACAGAAGCCTGCAACCCTCATGAAATTGTGCCTTATTTTTTCTCAACGTTTCCTCTATCCCAGAACCTTCATCATGTCTTGCAGGGTCTAGCTTGATTGGTAGCGCATTGAGTGAGTGAAACAGAGGAATATTCTTTGCCAAGTTCATATATCCATCATCCCCTCTTCTGGCAGGATTGGCCTGGGGAGATTTTAGATCTTCTTTCTTAACCTCCTGACATAGGCAACACTTGGTCCAATCTGTTTTCCATGATCATCCAGTAGAGTTCGCATCCATGATTATGATAACGTTCAGGGTCGAGGGTTTTTCCTTTTACCACCCTGTACATGTAGTATAATAGGCTCTTATGTCCTGTAATATACAATAGGCGCTTTCCTGTATGGGATACAACTAGGTTCTTGCACTGTGCCATACACCTAGTCTGATCATTCATCCAGTGGCATAAGTCCCGTGCGATCTGTACACCATCATCCAGATAACTAAAACCCTGTTATCCTTGGTTCGGCTCTCCCGAGCTGGCATGTCTTGTCCATTCAGGTGTGGCTGCCTAACTGATTTGGGGTTGATTAGGCAGCATTTGGGATACTAGTAGGTTGTTGCAGTACGCTGGCAACATAAATTTCCTACTTAGCTGACACTGAACCCCATGCTGAGTTTTACAGCAGTGATGTCACCAGTGTGCCTTGGTAGTGCCCAATAATCTCTCCTTTAATACAGTGCCTTAACCATGTTATAAACTAGAAAATATACATCAGCAGGCTTAAAAACATAGGAATCCACACTTAGATCATGCAGTTTGGACAACTACAAATATTTCTAAGCAAAACATCAACTTAGGGTGGTTATTTTTGCAGCCATCTTGAAAAATGGCTGCCATTTTTTATTTTCAATTGGCCAATCGGGCAAATTTGATTAGTATCCCTTGGAGAACAATTGTGCCAGATTTGATGCTTGTGTCATCATTTGCACGATTCTTCTAAAAAAATAACTCGTATCTGCCCCACCACTGGGAACCTGTGGTTGCTTTCTGTGACCTGCTGGCTGCCACTAATGTACGTATTATAATTTGTTTTACTCTGAAATGGGCTTTCTGTAGTTACTGGATTATATGAATTTTGTTGTTGTTTATGATAAATTAGGTTTATAGCTCATAAGCAGTAAGTAAAATTTTACAAAAGAGTGTGTCATTACAGAATAAGTTGAATTCCTCCATATGGAATTTTTGTTTAATAATATAGTATAATTTACTTATAGTATTATTAAGAACTGTCAACTAAATGTATGTGAAATCACTCCCTATAACCAGTTGTAGTTAGTGCTCATAGCAAAACAAGTTCCAGTATTCTCACCCCCATACTCCATTAGTGTCAACCAGTTCCATTTTTTTCCCCCTTATTGATGTTTAGTATAGTGCTTGTACTTATATTATGGATTAAGTTGCTTACTAATGAGACATTTTCTGTTGTGACTGGGAGGATTATGAAAATATGAAGGTGCTTCTAGGTATCTTGAGAAAATGTTGGTTTTTACTTATTTCTTTTACATTGTAGTAACTGAATATGATGGATGTCGTTAATACACTATCTGCATCTTTAAGTAGACTTGAGTTATTCACATTTTGGATATTCAGAATTTTACATCAACTTGGGCATAAAGTTTTTTGAATCAACATGGTATTTTTTTCTTATAGAGTTGAGCTCAGTGAAAATGGATCATTGGACCAGGAATATGAGTTGTTACAGCCAATATCCTTGACCATATCGGTATGTCGCAATCTTACCATCTCATGGAATACCCAGAAACCTGAATTGGAGATTAAAGCTCATCTTAAACCTATTAAGGTAAGTACATTTGCTGTACTTTTCTAAAGCAATTCATATTTGTTGATTTAGGTGAGAAGTAAAGAAATACCATAAGGTATTCCCCAGTTATCAGCGGGGTTCCATTCTCAGCATGGAGCTGATAAGCGAAAACCGCCATTAACCAAAACTCAGCAATTTATGGCGCTGATTGGTTAATGGCGCCTCTGTTAGGTATGTTATGGCCCCATAACTCTATTATCGGCACCTTATGGCGCCGATAACTGAAACTCTGCCTGTTATGTCACCATAAATTGCTGATTTCATGGTGCTAGACAAGCACCACAAAACTGGATCGCCATTAACTGAGTCCGCCAATAACCTGAGACTGCCTATATTCCTAAGTGATTTCTAAGTTCTTTTAAACCAGAAACTGGACCATCGAAAGTTCTATTAGGAATACAGTGATATCCTCATGAAAATCAAAGTGTACTTTTCTAGAGGAACATGGTGTAAATTCCATTGTGGTAGGTAACATTGGTGCTGAAAGTTGTAAAAAAATAAAATAATGCAATACACTCCCTGAACACCTGAATTAGCCCTGGTCACTGATCAGCCCTAACTATATCCCCACAAATTTAATTTTAACTGTCAGCGCAACCAACGCTGCAGGTAAAATCTAGTCAAATGAGTTATCTAAGGTCCCGTTGGCAACACTGCTGCAAATACCGGCCACTAGTGGCCAACAACCTCAGTTGTTCTTTGTTTGCCGTGCTGTGCAGATTGGTCCCACATCAGGGAAACATTTGGTCATTTAGCCCCAACCCCCATTTAAAGAGTTTGTATTTTGGATGTCGGATTACAACTTTGGACTGTTATAAACACTTTTCTCCTGGATCTACGCTTTATTGACAGGATTTGGTAATTTGTCTCCCGATTTGACTTTGGATCGGTACTTTGGACTCGCTATAGATAAGTTAGAAAATAAATGTTGCTGTCTGCTAACGCCTCGGCTTCTGTTTCGTCTAGAGTCGATGATTGAGCCTTCTACTGCTGGATATACTGGCGCTCATCGGTTCTGCATGCCCTACAAGCATAGGATGAGTACCCGCAAACACGATCGACATTCTTTTTGTTATTTTATGTATAAAGATTCAGTATAATACCAGTCAGAGATGTGATGAGATGTATATCTTGGTCAGTAGATAAGAAAGGGTTAGAGTTTGAGTTATTCAAGAAGTTAGAGGACAGGTTATCATCTAGCATGTCTATTCTATTTTCTAGCCTGATGAATAATTTAACTAAGAATAGAGATAGTGGTAGTAGTAGTATAGTTGATTCTAATAATTCTTTTTCACCCCCCCCCCCCCCCCCCCTGCCTATTCCAGAACCAGCCCTAATGGGTGGCGGGGGTCATGGCGAACCGCAAGCCTCCGAGTGGTAGTGTTGGCAGCAGATTTCCCCTTTCCCCTTCAAGATGTAAGTTCTGAGGTTGATGTAAATTTAGGTCAGATACAGACGAGTAGGGATAATAGGTAAGGTATTATTCAGGAAGAGAAGTGCAGGTTTCTTCTGGTTCGGGTTCTGTTGTAGTTTCTAGCATGACAGTTCGTCTTTAGAGCCATCTTTGGTTTTATTTCATGCTTCGAGTTCTTTGCAACAAAAGGTTCCTAAGCCCGTGGTTAGTCGTTCAATGGTGGTTTCAGGTTTGTCAGGTTCTGAAGTGTTGAATACTGCTCCTTCGTCTTTGAAGGTTCTTTTTCCTTCTGTGGATAAATTTCATTCGTCTTGCGATGGTGGTAATTCTGGTGATCAGGTTTCCAATTTGACTCTATGTATATACGGGATGGTAATTTTTAATATCAGCTAATTTGCTCAGTTCAATGTATATTGACTTAGGATAATTCAGTGTGAAGAGAAATTGAATAATATTGACTACATTTAGCGAAGCATACACTGATATATAGTATACATATACAGTAGCCTAGCCTAAAGTATACTCTGTGCTACATATTGGTATAGTAATTATTAATATTGGCTAATCCTGTAGGTTCAATGCATTCTGACTTCAGATAATTCAGTATGGGTGTGAATTCATCACAAAATGTAATCGAACAATAATGAGAATCAGACTGTCCGACGTCATCATTATATAGTGGACCCCCTGTATTCGCGTTCTCCAGATTCGCGGACTCACACATTCGCGGATTTCTCTTGGGAACGTTTCCCTGCATTATTCGCGGAAAATTCGCGCATTCGCGGTATTTTTCTATGGTAAATATCCACAAATTCCTGGTTTTTTTTATGAATTTCATCATAAAATGCATTTTTTGTGATAAAACTATTAAAAAAACCATGTATGAAAGTTTTTAGTGGGTTTTTCTTGAGTTTTAACTAACAAAATAGGCTGTTTTTAGCATTTTTATAGGGGTTCCAAACATTCGCGGGTTCTAACTATTCTCGGGGGGGTCTGGTACGCATCCCCCGCGAATACGGGGGGACCACTGTAATAGTATTATACGTGTCCTTATATTATTGTAGTATGAATACTAACATAGCGGTCAGTATTTGCTTTGGAATCAGCTGATGGTGAATACGAGTTTTATGTCGCCATATTTAACTCATTCTTGCCCTGATTGGCTAGCTATGACGGACATAAGTAAGCTCTTCGCCACTTATACAATGTTTGTTGTCTTGCGGGAAGGCGGTCTTTTTAACTACAGTAGTACCTCGAGATACGAAATTAATCCATTCTGAGGCGCCCTTCGTATCATGAGGTTTTCGTATCTTGGACCACATTTTACATGTAAAATGGCTAACCCGTTCCAAGCCCTCCAATAACACCCCAGTAAATTTCATAATAAAGCTAAATTGACCTATAAACAATGAAATACTACAACAATTTGGACCATTCAATACCTAACTTAATAGCAAAATGCAAATTAACCTGTAAATAAAGTGTATTAGTGTACATGGTATACAAGAAATACTGTATGTAAAATGTGGAAGCTTACCTTTCGAGTGAGGCTATCTCCGAAAGTGGCGGCAGAGGAGGAGGAGCGCAAACGTTAGATATGTACGTACGTACGTACGTACACTTAACTTTACGAAAACACAAAAAAAAATGTAAGGAAAACATACATAAACTAAAATTTACGAAACACATTAACAAAACTGTAACACTTAACTTTACAAAAAACTGAAATTAAATTTTTTTTTTTCTTTTTTTGATTTTTAACTTTTTTTACTGTTAAGTAGGTTTTTTTTTTTTTTTTTTATACAGAATTTCAACTTCATCACCACTTTCAACTTTCTGTTTTTCACTTGGTTCTTCCTTTTTGCTTTCAACTTTCTGTTTTTCATCACTTGGTTCTTCCATTTTGCTTTCAACTTTGTTTTTTATCACTTGGTGCTTCCTTTTTGCTTACTCCTGCTAATGCTAAAGGCCTCTTTAAAAAATAACGATCCAAGGAAGATTGCTTCTGCCTACTTTTCACAATGTTCCTGAAACGACTCAGGTAAACGTCATCGAACTGCGCAAGCTTACGACCTGTGTGAGCCTTTTCGGGGTGTCTTTTTTTCTATAAACGATTGCACTTTATGAAAAGCGGCTAGAGCATCCTTAATTTCTGCCGTTGTCATAGGGTCCTCCTCCTCTTCCTCACCGCTGCTAGAGAACTCCTCTTGAACGACGTTATGTTGCATGGCTTCCAACTCCTTGAGGTCATCCGTCGTAAGCTCCTCTTGGTGCTCCTCGAGAAGGTCGTTGATGTCGTCCTCGTCGACGACCAGCCCCATGGACTTGCCGAGTGCAACGATCTCATCAAGATCTGGTTGGGAAACAGTTTCGGGATCGTCAACTGTTTCTGACTTTGCAGCACCAGCTTCAGCTTCGCCCACGTCGAATCCCTCGAAGTCTCGGGCGGATACGGCATCAGGCCAGAGTTTCCTCCACAAGGAATTCAAGGTTCGCCTCGAAACCTCCTGCCAAGCATGGTCAGTGAGTCGGATGCAATTGACGATATCGAAATGCTCCTTTCAAAATTCACGCAAGGTGAGGTTTGTGGTATCGGTGATGTCGAAACATCTCTTGAAAAGATGTTTCGTGTACAGCTGCTTAAAGTTCGCTATCACTTGCTGGTCCATGGGCTGGAGGAGAGGGGTGGTGTTGGGTGGAAGAAAAAGAATCTTGACGAAGGAATACTCCGCTAGGATATCTTCCTCGAGGCCAGGAGGGTGGGGAGGGGCATTGTCCAACACCAGCAGACATTTCAGGGGGAGGCGCTTCTCTTCCAAAAATTTCTTAACTGTCGGGCCGAAACACAGATTTACCCACTCTGTGAACAAAGCCTCGTTACACAGGCTTTTGCATGAGCCCTCCACATCACTGGAAGCTTCTCCTTAAGCACTTTGTGGGCCTTGAAGGCTCGAGGAGTCTCGGAATGATACACCGGTAGGGGCTTCACCTTGCAATCCCCACTGGCGTTCGAACAAAGTGCAAGCGTAAGCCTGTCTTTCATAGGCTTATGCCCGGGTAGCTTCTTCTCTTCCTCCGTGATGTATGTCCGACGAGGCATTTTTTTCCAAAAAAGGGCAATCTCATCACAGTTGAAAACTTGCTGAGAACTGTAGCCTTCCTTGGTCATCATCTCGTCAAAAGTCTTTCTAAATGCTCCGGCCACTTTCGTGTCCGAGCTGGCAGCCTCCCCATGCCGCACCACTGAATGGATGTCCCTTCCCCTCCGTCGTCTTCCACCTGCACAATCAAATCGCCGAAAATAGCGCTGGCCTTGTGGGAGATTGCCGTCTCGGTTACCGTATCGCCAGCGATTTCTTTGTCTTTTATCCAGACAAGAAGCAGCTGTTCCATCTCGTCGTGCACGTGGGTCCTCTTGCTGGACAAAATAGTGATGCCCTTCGACGGTGTAGCTGCTTTGATGGCATCCTTCTGTTTAAGGATGGTTACTATTTTCGACGGATTTCGGCCGTATTCCTTGTCAATCACACTCAATCGCATACCAGCTTCATACTTCTTGATGATCTCCATCTTTGTCTCCAAAGAGAGCATGCGCTTCTTTCCGTGAATTTCAACTTTCTTGGGACCCATGACTACGTTATCATGTACGTAATTTACGTATAAGTACAATAAAGTTTTTGCACAACACGATAAAGTACGTATACTGCAACGAAATCATTAACGAATTTACGTTACTAAACGAAATCGTTAAGACCGAACGAATACCGCGTGCGTACGATAACGATGCTGGTACAAAGTGGACGAGGTAGGCACGCCACCACGTATACGTACATAGATGCATGATGGGAGGGATGCTGTCCAATAGGAGAGAAGGATCTCATGGCGGTGACTAGCATCAGGAACCAATGGGAGAGCAGGAGGATGGTGGCGAGTCTACTCAGTTGGCAGCGCGCGAGTTTCAAAATTGTTATCGGTGGTCCGGGCAAATCTCGGACTTTCAGAAACCTTTCGTATCTTGAAAACTTTTCGTATGTAGAGCCTTGAAATTTTTCGTATTGGCTTTCGTATCTCGAGTTTTTCGTAAGTTGAGCCTTTCTTATCTCGAGGTACTACTGTATGTTGACATTTTAACAAAGCTGAATTATGGTGTCTTGTGCCATATAAATTAGAAAATCATAAGGATTTTGTACTTTCATTGATCTCCAAGAATATTCCCTCAGGTGACATAATATAGTTAGCATGACGTCTTCATCCGTTTAGCAGAAGAATTTCCGTTAGTCGGGCTTGGGGTAATTACATTAAGCTTTATGTCAATTACAGTTACATATATATTACCAGTCGTGTTATCAAATTACAGTTACAACTGAAATTAGTGCCTCAGTGGCGTGGTTGATATGGTGTTTGCGCTCTACCTCGGTGGTCGCGGGTTCGATTCTCGGCCATTCCATTGAGGAGTGAGATATGTGTATTTCTGGTGATAGAAGTTCACTCTCGATGTGGTTTGGAAGTCACATAAAGCCGTTGGTCCCATTGCTGAATAACCACTGGTTCCATGCAACGTAAAAGCACCATACAAACAAACAAACAAACAAACAAAACAACTGAAATTACAGGCAGTTCCAGGGTTATGACGGGTTCGGCTTACGACGTTCCGAGGTTAAGGCGCTTTTCAATTATTTTCATCAGAAATTATTTCCAGGGTTACGACGCCTACAACACTCATCTGGGAGAAGAAATATGACACCAAAAATGCAAAATAATCAATATTTGAAGGTTTTTTTGATGCAAAATGCAATAAGAATGCAGTTTACATAGTTTTGAATGCACCCAAAGCATTAAAACTAAGGTTTTCTCAGCATTTTTGGTGATGTTCTGGCTTACGACAATTTTCGGGTTACAACGCGTCTCAAGAACGGAACCCCCGTCATAACCCGGGCTAATATTAAATTGAAATAAAGATTTGCACATATAATTACATTTCAATTACATTACAACAAGCTTTCCATCAACATACAACCCTATTGTAAAGGGGTCCGTGGCCTAGACAGGCAAGAGATGCTGATTAATCATTTTCCTCTGCTCCAGATGTAACCTAATTACTTATAACCATCTTCTTTTTGGCGAATGTTCTTTTTCCGATTTAGAATAAATGAATATCTAGATAGTATTTCACTTATATAAAACGAAGTAATTTTCATAATACGACGTGTTTTTAAGTCAAATTGGACTTTAATATGCCACATTGTGAACTGAATTTTTTTTCTCGCTAGTAGACTCCATAATCCAGCGATTCTGTTTGTTTTTACGTGTTTTCATCTGTAATATGAGCTTTACGTTATTTATTTCATTGTTGTGAAAACAACAGTAAATGAGCTTTTTCATGCCGCTGGTTTTGATTAAATTGTCTCTCATTTTACCACGGCTGTGTTTGAATTTGTATCAAGTTTTGAGAATGTTAGTATGTTGCCGATGCACGATATTAGTCATTAGCAGCCAGAATATTACTTTTATCAGCCTCAGCTACATACTATTACATTTAAATTTGAATTTATATTGCCATGATAATCTCACAGCAAGTAAAGTTATTACATAATTCATACCGGTATTATTTTACATAAAATCACTTATATCATACCTACGGTAAGTGTACGTATACTGTTATACAATGATTGAAATACAGGCAAACGAATGTCATTATTGCGTTCGGTTGTATTAGCAAACAAAGCTGGTTTCTTGTTCGGTTCTTCTTGGCTGTACACATTTATACAACAAGTATAACATTAAGATAATACTTTTATCAATCTTTTGAATGTTCTTTAACCCTTTAACGTCAATTGTACGTATTAAATGTTGACATAAATTGTCTGTCAGGTGCTGATTGGACGTATGGTACGTCGATAAAAAAAGTTTTTTTTTTAAATTCGCAGAAAAATACTTATAGGCCTACCAGGCAAAAACTTTTGAATCACGCTCCTTGGGGGATGCTGGGAGCTCACGGATCAAGGCGTTGTTTTGTTTACAATCATTACGCAGGCGCGCAAGCGCGAATTTCTTTCTTATCACACTAAAAAGTATCAGTGACACATCTCAGAAATTATTTTGTCACTTTGACATAATTTTTGCACCATTTTAAATTAGCCGTTACATGGAGTATTATATATGAAAATTTGTGCAATTTCATGTAGAATACAACAAAAAAATACTCATGATTGTAGCTTTTATCAGTTTTGAAATATTTTCATATAAATAACGATAAGTGCCAAAATTTCAACCTTCGGTCAACTTTGACTCTACCGAAATGGTCGAAAAATGCAATTGTAAACTAAAACTCTTATATGTATTCTAGTAATATTCAATCATTTACTTCATTTTGCAACAGATTGGAAGTCTAGCACAATATTTTGATTTATGGTGAATTTATGAAAAAAACTTTTTTTCCTTACGTCTGCGCGGTAACTCTTCCGAAAAAATCATAAATTTTTCCGTCCGATTGTCGTAATGTTTGCACCATTTTAAATTAGCCGTTACATAAAGTTTTATATATGAAAATGTGTGCAATTTCATGCACAATACAATTAAAAAACAACCCATGGTTGTAGCTTTTAGCAGTTTTGAAATATTTTCATATAAATAACTATAAGTGCCAAAATTTCAACCTTCAGTCAACTTTGACTCTACCAAAATGGTCGAAAAACGCAATTGTAAGCTAAAACTCTTATATTCTAGTAATAGTCAATCATTTACCTTCATTTTGCAACAAATTGGAAGTCTCTAGCACAATATTTCGATTTATGGTGAATTTATGAAAAAAAAAAAAATTTCCTTACGTCCGCCTGGTAACTCTTCCGAAAAAAATAGAAATTTTTTCGTCCAATTGTCATAATGTTTGCACCATTTTAAATTAGTTGTTACATAAAGTTTTATATGTAAAAATGTGTGTAATTTCATGTAGAATACAACTAAAAATGATTGAAGGTTGTAACTTTTCTCATTTTTGAAATATTTGCATATAAATCACGATAAATAGAAAAAAACCACGTTCGGTCAACTTTGACTCTACCGAAATGGTCGAAAAACGCAATTGTAAGCTAAAACTCTTACAGTCTAGTGATATTCAGTCATTTATCTTCATTTTGAAACAAATTGGAAGTCTCTAGCACAATATTTAGATTTATGGTGAATTAAAAAAAAAAACTTTCCTTCCCTCCGCGTGCAGATTCTCCACCACAAATCTCCGAAATGCGTACGTCGCATTCTCGTAATATTTGCTCCATTTCATATTAGGCGTTTCATAGAGTTTTATATATGAAAATGTGCGCAATTTCATGTAGAATACAAAAAAATAATTGAAGGTTGTAGCTTTCTCATTTTCGAAATATTTGCATATAGAAAAAAATATTAAAAAAATTCGACATTTGGTCAACTTTAACTCATTTGAAAAAAAAAATTTTTATGTCCGCGTGTTACGAATTCATGCATCATTTTGTGATAATATTTTCTCTGTGTTGCTTTGATCGTTTTGCAATGTGTTATATACCAAAATGATCGCAATTTAGTGTACAATACAATGAAAAAAATTAACTCATTAGCTTTAACAGTTTTGCTCACAGCGCGATTTGAATACAATTATATATGAAATTTTGTTTTCGCGCTATCATATATTGCATTATTTATATATGATATTGATATTTTTTTTTCATTTCTGATTGTTGCATACTAAACTTCAGGCAATGACAAAAAAAGGAGTCAAAAATGAACTCTTAATCTTGAAAACTAAGCGTGCTGTGATTTTTTGAAAAAAATTTTCCGCTTCGGCGCTCACTCTGAGACCCCCTTGGCATACGGGAGACAATTTTTATTATACCCCTGCGGCGTTAAAAGGTTAAATTTATTCAACTTAAAGATAGTATAAAAATGTGGAGGTATAGAAGTTAAATTATTGTATTTAGGCCTATGTCGCTGCTTAATTGCATGCTGCCACCTGCGTCCGCTGTGTGCAAAATATAGGAATACGTATTTTCAAAGTATTATCTTATTGGTGTTAATTGCTAAGCCCATCCTAAAATCGAATTATCGTAAGACAAAGTATTGTAACTTGAGTACTGCCTGTATTCATTACCATGGCTTGAAGTTTTTTTCCTGAGTTTCTTAATACTGATTGCGGAGATTATCCGAGGGAAAACAGAGTTGTTCTAGTTTCTTTCTTTAAAAACTAAGGCCTCTTCTGCAGCTTCTTAGTTTCCTTTGCCCCAATTTCTTATAAACTTCTCCTACTGTCTTTACACAATCTTCTTTATCGGGTCATTCTTCAGAGATCGCTTCAGAGTCTTCTCTCACTCATTCTGTTTCTTTGCCATTAACACTACAGAGCAAAGAATTTTCTTGAGTTCAATCCTGTAATGTGGGGGTTTTGACAGCTCCCTCTCCCTCTTCAGAGTTAAGGGAAGGTGTACATTTGGCAGGGCTGTCTTCCTAGCACCTTCCACATGTCCTGTGGTTCTCAGGCTGCTAGCCTGAAGGCTTCACAGGAGGTTGCAGAGTTATTCCACAACTTGTTTTCATCCTTTACTGTGTTTGAGATGTAATTTGGAAGGAGAGGCTGAGGCCACAACCAGTAGTGATACACTCAATGATGGCGCAGACGAACCGCAGTTCTTATGGGTACTAAGGCAGGTGGTGCTTCGTCTGCGCCATCGTTGAGTGTATCACTACCAGTTGTGGCCTCAGCCTCTCCTTACTGAGGTAGCTGGTAATCTTCTTTCTTCGGTCCCACTGGTTCCACAGTTCGTAGCTTGTCTTTGGATGCACTTTTGAGTCTGTACCAGTTGGTATGTTCTCCTCCTGTCCAACGTCGGCAGTAGATGCTCCGTTGGTTACTCCGAGTCTGGCTTCTTCCTTTTTTTTTTTTCCCCTTCTTATACTTCTGTCTCAACTTTTCCTACGGCTATTTCTGTTCATCCATCTAGGTGTTTAATTTGGGTTCAATTTCGGTTTTGGGTCATCCAGGAGTACTTCCTTTCTTCCCTCTAATCAATCTGACTTCAGCTCCGAATACCAGTCCTGGTGTGGGGTTGGTTCAGCCAGGGTTTGGTGGATTGGGTGTTGCATCTTCTCCGTTCTTTAGGGGTGGACCTTGGTTGTCCAAGTGGGTTTACGTAACCGCGTGCGGTTGGCTCAGGTGTTATTTCATCATCACTAGATGGTCTGGGGTTTACGCAGTCGAATACAACTGGCTCACATGTTATGTCATCGTCTTTAGTTGGTGAAGGGTTTGCGCACAGTTGACTCAGGTGTTACGTCATTGTCACTTGATGGTGTGTGGTTTACTCAGTCGGATACGACTGGCTCAGGAGTTTTGTCATCGTCTTCAGGTGATGCAGGGTTTGCGCAACCACAAAATATGTCAGGTGCTGGTCTCGTTCATCCAGGTGTAGCGAGTTCCGGTTTTGATGCAGCTCTTGCAGGTGGTCGCTTTTCTCTTTTCCTGTTCCGGTCGGTCGGACGAGTCTGACAGAGAATACTATTGAGGGAGAGTAGTTGTTATCGGAGGTAGTTTTTCTCCAGTAAATGCAAGTGAGTATAAGCGGATGGTGGACTTTATCATTCTATCTATCTATCCACAGTTCAGGTGCCTGAGGAACCTACTTAACCAAAGGAAGCAATGTTTGAAATGTTGTTTTCTTGTAAATCAGTTGTCTTTCAAACATCAATAAAGCTGGTCTAGTTTGTCCGAGTCAAACAGGCTTTGGGGGAGACGGGCTCTAGGTTAGCATCACTTATTCGATCGGGTAGACATGATTCAGCCTTGCTTCCTAATCGGAAGGGGTTCTATGGAGTAGCGAGCAACCCTCCTACCAGTGTAAGGAGTTTCACTCAATGAATCTGTTGAGGATCTTCTCTCTTTGGGTGCAGTCATCGATTTGTTTGTGAGGGGTTACATCTCGTGAGGCTTGCATTTGGAAGCACCTTTAACAGCCAGTCGGAGGCCTTGTCCCACTCTATGTAGATGTTATTTGAGTGATGGGCCTTTCTCAAATATGGTGGGTATACTCCTCCTGATCCTAGATTGTGTGACAACCTCACCACTTTGGTTTCAATGGGGTTTGCATACCAGGCTAACATTTTGGCTGGCTTACAACGTTCTTTGTCAAGAAGAAGAGACTTCTTTTTTTTTTCAATCGTCGTCTGTCTCACCAACTGGACATTCATAAAAAGGTTCTTTTGAGGGCGTCTCTTGTGCTCTGCAACAGTTTTAAAGAGCATGATGTCTCCTCGATGGTCAATTATGTGTCGTCGTCATCATAAATAGTTGCAGCAGCATCGTTGGATGATTGTGTAGGAGGTGACAGATCTCAAATGCTGCTGTGTCTGGTTTGATCTCTCAAAGTTTATTTGTCAAGTACTGAGAAACTTCCTCATCTGAGAACCTTATTTGTTTCCCCTAGGAGTCAATCTCGTTCCTTTTCCAAAAGGCAACTAGTTTCTTCTTGCGAGAGGTTTTTAGTCAAGCATTAGATGGTTTTTCATTGCTTTCGGAGCTTTCGACTTGTTCTTCGCGTCCAAGAGCGCATAACATCGGAGATGGCTACTCCGGCTTTCTGGAGGAATTTTTTGGTGTCGGCAATCTTCGAAGTGACTACTTGGGAGTTGGTGTTGGGTTTCACAATGCTCCACCTTAGGGACTTTAGTTTTCTTCTGAGAAAGGTTACCCACTGGGTCCTTTTGTTGCGACCAACTCAATTTATATTTAGCTTGGTATCGTTAGGGTGTTGGGGTCTTAGGTAGTCAGTGGTAGTCTAATAGTCTAAATGAACTTAAGTCTCTGTTGGTCAGGGTGTAGACTGAGTGTATTGTTCTTTTAGGCCTTTGAGGTTAGGCAGATCCTGATGGTCATGTTGGAATAACTTGAACTTCTTCAGCAGTCAGCGCAGCCATCTACGTCAGTGAGCAGTAGAGAACTCGAATGTCCTGCACACTCAACTTTTCCTCCATACATGAGAGGCTGGATAGCCACATGGGAGGTTTACCGTTTCCCCTCCATACATGAGAGGTTCTTCAGATTCATGCTATGGAGGAGTTATGGGAGTTCCATTTGACAACGTCCTAGAGAGAGAGAGAGAGAGAGAGAGAGAGAGAGAGAGAGAGAGAGAGAGAGAGAGAGAGAGAGAGAGAGAGGGTAATTGGTGGTTGGATGGTTAACGATTGAATTGGCTGTTGGTGAGTTCTGGGTTGCCTGCTGGTGCAGCTAGAATTAGTTGTTAGAGTTCTGTGTCTTGGAGTCAGTTTTTGAGTAGTCTTAGGCAGAACCTAGGATAGTCAGTAGTGTTGGCAGCAGTCTGTGAAGGCATTTATAGCTATAGTCAGTTAAGTTGTGTGTTACTGATTTGTTGGTTAGTGTTGTTAGGTTTGGTATTGTTTGCTTTAGAGTTGTTGTGCCTGTGCTGTTGGATTTGTTGTGCTTATGAGTTTTTGTTGAGTTATATGTGAGTTTTTGTGGTTGTTGTTGGTGAGCTGTTGTGATTTCTTGGTGTTGTTAGTGGATGTGTGTGTTGGCTTGTTGTGTTGTTGATTTTTGTGTGTTGTTAGTGGTTGTTTGTGCAGTGGTCTTTTGTTGTGGTTGTATTCCTTGTTTGTTATTGTGTTGTTAAGTTGTGGGATTGTGGTCCATAGGTATTGTTTGTTTGCTGTGTTGTTGCTGAGTTGTGGTTTTTTCCTGTTTGTTGTAGTGTTGTTGAGTTGTGGGGTTGTGGTCCTTGGGTGTTGTGTTGTTGTTGGGTTGTGGGTTGTGGCTCTTGATTGTTGTCTGTGCTGTTGTTGGTATCGCCGCAACCTTGACCGGCAGACAGCACTGTATAGCCCAGAGTATCTGGAGTTGGGTGAGTACATGTGTTGGTTTTTTTTGTTCTGTGTAGGTAGGTCAGTTTTCCTGCATGTATTCGGTAGTGTCAAGAGGAAAGTGTGACTGAGTGTGAGTTTGGTAGCTGGATTGATTAGGTTTATGTGGGGGGGGGATTTTGCCCACTTATTTTTAAGCTTGTGATCCTGCCACAATGGGTACCTTAGACTCAACACTGATGTTGGGGTACTTCCTCTCCGGGCATGCTCACATACCGAATTGGACAACTAGGTGAGGAAATTTGCTTTTCCTCCATGCATGAGAGGTATAGAATACAACATGGGAGACACCTCTGACTCAGATGGTACCTTAGACTCAACAATGACATTGGGGTACTTTCTCTGTCAGCATCCTCACCTACCGAGTCAGATAAATAGGTGAGCACACATACATTTACACATGGTAGGTTGATAATGAGTTACCTGCTTATGCTCTGTGGACAGGTTGGACTGAATTAGATTGATCCCACCTCCATTAAAATTTTGTTAATCAGGCTAATTCAGGTGTTCAGGGAGTGTAGTGCAATATGAAGTTTTCGTAATAACACTTAATATTGTAATTCTTACCTGAACACCTGAATGATTCCCACCCTCCTCCCCACTTCAATTTGATAGTGAATGACTCAATTGAGGCTGTTAGCCATTAGCAGCCAGTATTTGTAGCAGCGTTGCCAACGGGACCTCGGGTAACTCATTTGACTAGATTTTACCTGCAGTGTTGGTAGTGCTGACAGTTAAAATTACCCACTTTGTGGGTAAATCTGTGGGGGATACAGTTCAGGCTGGTCAGTGACCAGGGCTAATTCAGGTGTTCAGGTAAGTATTACAATATTAGTTTTATTATGAAAACTTCATCATACTCTGTAAAATTTACGCCAAAGCCATTAAGAATGCTAATCCACTCATTAGATCTGGACAGGCAGTAGTGAAAGTGATTTAAAATTCAATGTGTGGAAATCAGCTGCTCTAACCAGAGTTCTCTTCTTCAGGTCTCTCTTAGTGAAGAAGATCTTTTGGTAACGTTAACTGTACTTCAGGACAACTTGAGTGAGCAGACCACTTCATCAGTTGCCAGCAGCACTGGTCTGCCAGTGCAGACTGGTAAGTTTTACAACTTCTGCATTATTTTCATAAGGACTTAGTTAATTCAGTGAGGTTATTTCTAATTTTTTCATCGTATGAATATGTTTAGGAAATAAACCTATTTTGATTTTTGTTCTGGAGGTTGAGTATTATATGAGGATTTTCAGGAAGAAAAATATGAAAACAGTTATTCATTTCAATCATTTGAATATTTTTTTGTTCTGTGAATTATCCTGTTGTCTGATAGTTCATCTTCCATTTAATGTTGAGACTTCACCCATAAATATAGATATATCTTTTCCCAATCAGATAGAGAAGAAGAGATACTGTGATGTGAGATATTTGCTTGTATCCTTGAGGTAAAGTTTGTTTTTAAGATATTTTAGGTATTTTTTTTTTATTATTAAGCATAACAGACCAAGATGCTATGAACTTGGCCAGCAAACTTCCACAAAATAGAACATACAAATATGAAAAATGGATGTAGAGCTTTGCTCTCTCTCATCAGGAGAAGCAATCATAACTGTGAATAGTGAGTACCAAAGATTCAGAAACCATTTCTACTATGGCCAGAAAAATATAGTGATGAGAATTGTCTGAGTCCCATTGACTACTCGAGCCTCCAAGTATGTCCGGCTGAAATTACTTAGGCCAACTTTGGACTATAGAGTGAAAACAATCCAAGCTGCTGAGCTCAGCTTGTGGGGAGTGTAATTTAGGGAGCTTGATTGTTAGAAACATGAAAACTTGATCATCCTGGGCTTTCTCACTCATGCTATGAGGACCTCACAGACCTTTTGAGAGAAGAAATCAACCCTGAAGGAAGGCATTGATTTTAGGAAGAAGCAAGGCTGAGATCTCTTTACTACATTGCAAATGAAGGACTCAATAAATGACAAACAAAGAAGCACTTGAGAGTTAATAAATCACAGAAAGCCATAAGAGAAGCAGAAATCTGTAATTCCTGTTGAAGCAACTCAACAGGGAGTCAAGAAGGCTAAGTACAAAAAGACTAGCTTCCAATAAAGAACCAGATTCCAGCATACTGGCTTCTTGGACCAGATGATTCTGCTTAGTACACCATTGAGAGAAACATTTGTGCTTCTGACACCAATTGAAGTACCATGGGACAAATGAAGAGAGGAAATGGTTGTGATAAATGAATTACATACTGTATGTGATGGCATAATAACCCCCACTTTTTTTCCCAAAAATGGTTGAAATATATTAACCAGATCTTATATACATATTTGAGATATCGAGTAGATTAATGTTTACCTAGACACCATTGACTACCAGTACATGTACATTGATAGACTTCATCATGCAGTGGCATTACTAGTATTTATTCAAATATCATCAGTATTATTTATTAGCATTATTATTATTACATTAAAATCCCTCATAATTGGAACCTTTAGAACCAAGGGTAGTCTATATTTGAATGTGCCCATTGCTTGAGGGATTCCCTTCTAGAAAGCCATACTACTTTTGTACTGAACTTTCATTTCATCACATTGTGTTAATAAGCATTACTGTACATATTTTTCACAGTTCTAGTATTAATTGATTCCTATAATCTCAAACTGAGCATTATCTTGTGCTCACTCAGCTCCGATAGTAGTATGAAGAGTGCTTAAATCTATAAGTATGGAGACACATGTATTGATGCATTGCATAGCAGACAGACATTGAAATATGCACAGTAATACATTTACTATGCATTTGCTTGTGCCCCCACTCAAAATTTTATTCCAGTACACAAACTTTTAAATTAAATTATTTTTTTATATTTAACCTATAATTTTTATTCTTAACCTTTGAGCCTGCTGAAAAAATCAATATGTAGCACCCCAGGCCAGGTAAAATTTGAGGTTAGCTAATTTAAGAAAAAACACACAATGGAAATAGGAAGACATGCAAATACACAAGTCATAAAAAAATTAGAAAAAATTTTCCCTACTTTCTACGAGAAGTTGAAAAAGACTATACTATTTACAACCCCTTGTGGGGCCTATTTTGCAAGACACCTGTAAACTTTGCCAAGTTATACAAATTTTTTTTTTCTAATAAATAAATTTATTTTATTTTGTGAAATTATAATTCTTAGTATAAATGCTTCAAATATTTATGTTAACTTACTGAGATCAAAGATGCAGTAACTGTTTTGGATTATACATGTCTTTTCTAATATTTCTTTGTACTTTTCTTTGTAAAATTACAATTATAACTGACATACTATCTTAAAAGATAGTAAAACCAACAGCAACTCGGGTATATTTATGAGAAAATATTTGAAATGTCATGTGAGAGAATGAGAGAGTCAGTACATGCTTCCTTTGAAGTCAAGATCACAACTAGCTCATGAGCACCTGCTTCTTGATTTTAGCCAGTCTAAAAGTTGCATTAGTAAACTTATAGGCTATAGAAGTAATGGAAACACTTTCCCGCCCGATTCCTTCAAATTGATGGCTTGTAACATTGATGCTCACCATTAGTGGGTACGTCCACCAACCAAAACCTGTTATTGGTGCTCATATGAGGGGATCTGTCCATTAAGGGTAAATATGTTCCCTTCTGAAATTGGGGTAGGGTCATATATTCCCTGAGATTGTATGTATATGCCATCAAACAGTGACGTCAGTGGCATCTGTGGAGCTGCCATAAAGATCTTGAAGAATATCACATTGAGGAATACTGAGAAACAAGGCCACAAGGCCTGTGCCCAGTCATGCAATAAAACTACCTGAAGGGAATGACCACAGAGCAAAAATAGGGAGTACTAAATTCACCAATACAATGTACTAAATTCCGCAAAGGGAACAAGAAAACAAACCCTTTCCAAATCAGGTAGCAGGATTGTGTCAGAGTATCCCCTAAAAGGCCTTGGGGGCAATCCGTTTCCCGGAGCTGAGGCATCAGTTCGTCCCTCATCGCGGCCTGAAGAGTCAACTCCGCCACTTTTGAGGTGAACGGAATGGGGGTCTCTCTGTCCACCTCAAATATGGTAAAGGCGCTCTTGAGGGCTTGCATCCTGGTGTTGATGCACTCCCATTCTTCTAGGCTCCTCAGCCAATCTTGCTGAGCTTGATCCCGACCGAAGATTACGGTCTCTTTGGGGATCTTATCCTCCCTCATAGCTGCCTCCGTAAGGCGGGCGTAACCAATGAAGGGGGGTTGCAAGTCAGCTGGGTGGAACCCGAAGTCCTCAAGCCTTCGAGTACCACAATCTGCCAACGTTAGCATCCCGTCCTTAAAGGGAGCATAGGACGAGATCCTCCAAGGATTGCTCGCCGTATAAGGAGGGAGGGTGTTGTAGTCCGGCATGGCTTGAGCTGCCACACCGGGCTGGGGGAGAACTGCCATTGGGTTCCCCCGGAGACCTGCAATCAGGTTCTCCTGACTGGCCAGCCTTTCCGAAATGTTCCGGATCGACTGGCCTGACTCCTCGAAGGAAGACGAGATGTGGGAGAGCATCTCCTGAAACTTGTCTTGGACTAAGTTTCCAACTAGACTCCCCATTTGCTGCATGATGTTTGCAGTGAACACCTCGGAGTCAGGAATGGGTTCTGTCCCCGGGGAGTAGTGTCCCCGTAGAGGTCGAATGCTCAGGATCAGACAGGAGCTGAACCTTGTCCCTCGAGGACTTGCCTCTGGACCCTTTAGAGTGAGAAGACGATGATTTGGGCTTCTCTGCTCCGGGATGGTGAGCCGGAGTCTTATGAGAACCGCTAGTCGCTGTCTTCTTAGGCAGCATCTCAAGGGTCTTAGGTTCCCGCTTTCCCTTAACTTTAGGGATAGCTTGGAAGGACTTCGGTCTAACCGAAAGTTCACTCTCTGAAAATCCTTGGAAGGAAGAGGTAGAAGGGATAGGGGAAGATGATCCAGAATGACCCAAGGGTAGCCCTTGAGCCCCTAGCAAACCTGCCTCCTCTATCGTCCTACCTGTTTCCCCTACCGCCATGGGCTCGAGGTCCAAATTGAGAGTTGCCACGTCGTCAATCATCTCCGAGTTCCCAGGGTCCGCCAAAGCTTGAGCCACCTGATGTTGGATGGTGGCGATGTACGGGGCCGCCGCTTGCGGGTCGACATAGGAGGTCGTCTTTCCGCCGGGGAAGATCAGAGCAGCCATCTTCTTGTCGAGGATGTAGGGCTGCCCCTTGGTGACATTCCTCCCGAACCCGCCGACCCAGGCTTTCAAGGTTAGTAAAAATACTAAGCTAGGAAGACTAAAAATATATGTTTGTATATAGATATATCACTTATTAGGACTGTATACATATAGGCCAAATTATACATGACAGTTGTACTCTGGACAGTACTTACTCCGGAGGTAACCTGATCTACCAGATCATAACAAATTGAGCAACTCTCGTGGTGCCAGACTGCTATGTCCGTGTAGCGAATAGCGCAGACAGCATGGGTCCGGCAGCTCGTGCCCACAGTGGTCCTGCAGGACAGCGTTACAGCCAGATTCCTGGCAATGAGTGGCCTGTAAGTGAACAGATACATGAGTATCGACACTAACTAATTGGACTAAGTCCAGGAAGTGATATAATATGACACTGGAGGATACCGGAGTGATTGATATATAGGGGTCAGCCTCCCCCTGCTCTCCCGGCGTGAGTGGTGGGTGTCCGATAGAGCTGGTAGACTAGTTTCAGTACAATTCCGGGGGGGAGGAAGTGTGGGGACAGTAGCCGGGTGGCTCATGGCGATCGCCTGGCTTGCCGTGAACGTAGTAAGACCACGCGGTAAGACAGGCCAGGCGGTCTGAGGTGGCCTAGGCTACCTCTAACCGTCTCAAGCATGCAAAAATAGCCTAATGCAACACGGGGAAGAGAAGATAAATAAGCAGATAGAGAGAAAGCAACGTCCTGGAGAAGCTAGACGAGCTAACCCAGAAGGGAGGGCGCCGAACAATTCGGGAGCTGGCCTCTGCCGATACGTAAGAACGGAGGGCGGCGGCCAGGGTGGCAGGACTAAAAGAAAGGACAGATGTCCTAAAGTAGCCTAAACAGACCTAAACAAAGGAACATGTATGCATGAACACTGAGCTAAGGAGCGATGAAGGCTACGAGCTCAACCGAGCTTGGAATCCCCGTGAAAGCTAGTAAAAGCACATTAATGGTAAAATCTTGCACAAAGCACAAAAATGTAGGCATATATACTCCTAAATTCAAGCTACAACGGTATGGGAGACCGAAGAAGCATGAAATAATGAAACACGTGGGACGAGCCGCCTGAGACGCCTCCGTAACCAGGCCGAAGGGGGCGCCGTCTTATAACCTAAATGAAAACGGTTAAACGGGTCCCTGGCTGGCTAAAATTAAGTGAAACACTTTAGCAGTACTTAACTTAGCTGCGGCGATGGCTTGGAGTTCCATGGTGAGGATAAATCCAAAAAACAGAGCACAAAACACAGCAAAGAAAAAACATGTGTGTGCAAGATGGTGCTAACGGAAAGGATGACCACTAGAGGCGCTCGTGATGGCGTCGGGAGCACTAGTAGTAGTAGTAGCTGGGTGCGGGCCTTGTGTCGGCCCTCTCAGGTAGGGGGATTTTGTAGAAGGATGGATCTAAATGGTAAGAGACCCGTGGTAGTGGTTTCACTCACCCCAGAAAAGAAACCATACCGACACCTTTTTATATAAGGTGAGCGAGTCAGAATACTCTGACATTCCATTTTAGTTTTTTCTCTGGTAATGTTAGTAATATTTACCTTAGAAATGTGTGCTAAAAGGACATTTCACGAAGCGACACGGGCTGAGCCCAGAAAAGCCCACAAAAAGTTTTATAATGTAAGTAACATTGAGAAAGAAACTTCTAAGAACATTCTCAGCTTGCCTTATTTTAACGGTTTTGAAACCATAAAATCATTGTTAAAATCTTGAGGTCAACCTCGATTTTTCCTATAACAACACACTAAGAGGAATGTTAATAAAAAATGGCCCCAGAGAAAGTAACAATGTAATATATAAAATTCCATGTATAGACTGCCCCTCCTTTTATCTCTGGCAATCTAGCAAGGTCTTAGAAGTAAGAATCAAACAGCATAAATATTCTGTCAGACAGGCAAACATCTAATTGCAATATTCCTTTATTTAAGTGTAAACAGCCACCAGATAAATTGGATTGGTAGTTCAGTAATTGCAAGATCAAAAGATGTTTTATCACAAAATCTTTAAGAATCTTCCATTATGCAACTTACTTCCCATTGTAATATTAATATTAGTCATGGCCTGTTTCATTTAGGCCATTGTATTTGTAATGTTTAAAAATGACCTCAAAGATACAATCACAGGCTTAAATACAAATTAGTTGCCTCATAGATATTTTCTTTGGACATATACGTATGTATGTTTAATATGTTTTGTGAATAAGTTTTTGTTTACCAAAGGTTTGAATGTGGTCAGTTGCCACCCTGTATAATCCTTTAATCGTCTTGGCAATCGTCTTGGCCCTGTTTCTTAGTAGTTGGACTTAATCTTTTTGTAAACTTCTTAAATTGTACCATATTTATGTTCATTTGGGAAGGTTACTAATTCTCCAGGTGTGTTGGATTCTAGGTACTAATCTTATAATCCCTATCTGTCACTTACAAGAGACTTCCTTGACCTCTCAGTTTCTCATTTATGTCAATCAGTCTGCTAAGTGAAGGATGTTGAGTTGAAAGATCTTGCAACTACTCCAGTGTTTCACTTTCCTTCGTGGTTTAAACCTTTATTTATGCATTTATTGCATTCCAAACTTTTGTGATTCAGTTATACTAAGTATACATATATAGAATTTATCCTTTTCATATTATATTTAGTCATTGTAGTAAAACGAAACATAACCTGCATATATAGCTTTCTGAAAGTTAAATAAAGAAAACCTAATATTTTCATGAGTTCCACTTGTGAATATACTGTACCTGCACTGCTAACAATTTCCTGACCAGCAGCTTGCATTTGTACTTACTTTTATTAATTTTATTATACACAGTTATACATTTAATGAAAAGGTCTCCCAACTCTTAAACAGTTGTATGCTCAGTTCAGTGCATCGTCCTCTGAATTTAGATTGAAGTTTATTAGCTGACGTTGTGTACTGCTCACTTTTCTGTATGGGAGACTAGGTGGTCAAAATTCTTCTCTTGCTATATTACTTTCTCTTCTAGTTTTATTTGATTTTTTTCCTCTAGTTAATTTTTTCTCTCCTTTAATTTAGGCTATATTTTCACCCTTATTCAAGAATACTGTAAAACCTTTTAACCATCTGTATGCGTGTCTAGAAATAATAATGATAATAATAATACGCTATCATTGTTTGTCTGTTAACGCTTAGTTTCAATGTGCACATAAATGGTTATGTATAGAGAGTAAACAGAAAACAAAGGTGTACTGGTATATATACATAGTGAGGGATTGGGTTTATGGTCAGCAGAAATTCTGGTGGATCAGATTGTCATTGGTCAGTTGTGATGCCAGGTGTTATTGCTTAAAGTTCACATCGTAATAAATTGGGACCCCCTTTGTTTTATTGATCAGTTATGTTGAAGGCATTCTGCTGGTATGCCTTCCAATCATCACTGTGTGTATGTCAAAATACAAGTTTATAGACAACAGCAGTAGTACAGGTAGTCCCTGGTTATCAGCAGGGGTTCCATTCGTGGCAGGGTGCTGATAAGTGAAAACTGCCATTGCATTCTTTTTATGTTCTTAAGAAACTTATAATTTCGTTTTTCTTCTGATGAGAATATGACAAGAAAAGTAAGCTGAATGCCACTGAAAGTAGTTATTTTCAGTAACACTGCCCTAAAATTAATGAAGACCAGATTGCTTTTTTGTGGTGTTTAATTTATATTGAGTCTTCTCTAACCTTTGCAAAAGTAAGTAGCTGATTATGTTATGTTTCGTAAGGTCATGTAAAGATGTTTTATTATTGTAGTTTAATTTCCTCCTAGTATTTCGATGTGTGTGATGGCCACCATTCACTGGATTACAGAAAGTTGATGAATTATGGTACAAATTACAAAAGTATATATGTACTGTACTTGTGATTTGTTAGTACTACGTGTACATAGTTGTTTGATGTTTGATTTTGTTAACTCCAGATTAGCATCTCTTTCTATTTTTTTTTATATTTATATGATTTAATGGCACTATAAAAGATGTAGATCTGACAGTTTTTATTAGGTGTTCAGATAAATAACTATTACTGTAATATGCTTTCAATGCCAAGGTCTACTTTGATACGTGCTCATAAGTAAATTGTAATTTATAAATGCGTTTGACATACTCAAGAGAAACCAGGATTAAGGTAGTGAATAGACTATTTCTAATCGTTGTAAAAGTTGAACTAACTGCAGTTTGTAAACCCACCCACATACGCTAGACATATAAACATCTATTATTTCAAGATTCTGTGATGATTGTGTAGATGGTCATTCATGTAACGCTTACAAGGACAGTTTTCATAGTTATCAGTGAAAATCTACGTTATACAACAGATGGTCTATGGCTTAATATGTTGCATGGTTTTTTGTGGACCATTATAACATAATAACTATTTTACTCATAGATATTCAGTGGCCGTGATTTGTGCTTCCTATATATTATTAAATCTTCAAAAGACAAAAAAGTGTTAATTATTTTGGGGTTTTATCCATTGTTAAGCCTCTCTGAGTGTGCCTTCAAGTTGATACAGGTACTTTCTTATGCATTACTGTATGTGTTATAAGCTCTTACTGTATAACTATCATTTCCAACTATTATATATATTTTGTTTTCTGCAAATGGCGTGAAACTTTTATTTTCAAAGTATTTTAATTATTTTTTGTATGACTAAAGATACATTTATATTTTTTAAGCCATTTTTCTATACTGTACAGTTCATTCACGGGACTTTATATTGTGTTTATTGGAGTAGAATAACATTATTCAGTAATTTTATTGTGCTACTTTTGACAAATTTGCATTGATACATTAATTAACTATGACAGCAACTGCTCACAAAAATCATTATTGTATATAATTTGCTAGTACTAATGCAGAACTTTAAGAATTTCCAATACATACATGGTTTATTGCACATACCATTACACTTATTTTTCAGACTGTACACTCGGATGATGATGTACAGTATTATATATATGTATATATATATTCTATTTTTCAGTACATTGTCTTCCAAAATCTAAAACACTAACCAGCCTATTCTCTGCAAAGTCACTACGAGGTATGATTTTAGACATATCGCCTGTGAGCTTACATTTTGTCTTTGATTGATGGAAAGTTTTGATTACATCTTGAACTTTGTACATGCAATAAAGGATGTTAATGGGAATTGCTTCTGGTTTATGGAGAGTTCAGGATATGCTGTGTGCATTAATTTTATTAATTTTTGTTTCTAGGTCTATGGAGAATTCAGGATATGCTGTTTGCATTAACTTTCTTAATTTTTATATTTTTTATTACCTTTGCATTAACTTTCTTCATTTTTATATTTCTTTATTTACTATGGTTAGTAATATGCCAAAATGATGAACAGAATGAAAAATCATTTAATTTATTCGGTCTTTAGTCTCTGGTGTTGTGACACCAGTCAAGAATGCAAGTAAATAATAATTGCTTGTAGTTTATTAAGGCATCACATAGTTGATGTACAGATAAATTTTAATTATCTGTAGTCTTTGGGTAACATTAAGAATTCCTATTCTTTCGTATTAATTTGAGAGCAGAAGTTGAAAAACTTGATTTTTTGTGAAAACCCCCATTAATCATTATGAGTTTTATTGTCTAAAACACCCAGTTAAGCCTGCCACTAACGGTTAGCTATGCCTGGACAGTTATAACTGCACAGTCGGACTTATGCAGGCAAATCTTCGCCACTAACGATATAGGCCGTTTCCTCAGTCCTCCGTAGGAGCCATAGCATCAACACACTATGCTCTGGCTGTAATTGGCTTGCTAACATCATAAAAAAAACTCGTAAACGTCAAGTAAATCGTCCTGTGAAAGAGTGGTTGATAAAAACAATTTAAATACTCCCATGTGAATTTGTTAACAGTTTAAATTTGGCCCCAAGGACATTCATAATGTTTATTGAAAATTTTGTGAATGAGGGAAGAGTTCATGGAAAGATGATTAAGTTTGTAATATTTATTCTATTTCATTAAAATGGTTAATACAGATTTGTTTTCGTTTAAAGATTGACTTTCTTATGACGCGTTACAATGAATGAAACTCGTTAGTTTACTACTGTCTTCCTGTTTCATTAGTGTGTTGATTGTCTGATTTCATTTCAAAGTGAACTTCTGTGATGTGTAAGCAATGAAAAAACATACATAGTCCAATTTTGTTTCATCAGAAAGTAGAATAGAAAATTGGAAAATTATAAATATATGTACTATTATAAATATATATGATTATCAATTATTTGAAAACAAGTATATCCAATATATCCTCAATTTAGTTATAAACACTTTTCATTTCAATAAAACCCAGCTCCATGTTCTTGATTAGTATATGTTATCTGTCCACAGACGGACAGCGAACTGAGCCATAAAAGTTGCCAACACCACATTACCATTGCAGTGCGTATACGCAGCTGTTTGGCCTGATGCTTATCGATTGAGATGAGCTATTTACCCAGGCCACCAGTGCAGGCCAGAAAAACTGTGCAGGTTGTTCACACTAATGTTCAGTTATAATTGCACAATCCAACTGTGCAGTTATAACTGCGCTGGCATAACTGAACGTTAGTGGCGGGCTTTATACTCTCTTGAATTCAAGAGTTGAAAGGATAGATTTTCACCCAATGTAAGCAACCTTTAGCTCACTGCCCCTTGTAACATCTCCCATTCTTCTGTATTGGGCCAGTTGAAATGGATATGTTTGGTATATCCCAGTTTTGCTCTGGGTTTTTTCCTAGCAATTTTGGTGATTTACAAAAATTTTTATTGTCTTTTTGCTTAGTTCAGTGTTGTCTTCATCTGAGTACTATGTGATATTTTTCTTTAGCCATTCTTACATGACTGTAATTTTAATTCTTTGAGTAATAGTAGCCTAACAGCATCTTAGATAGTAACTCCTGCCCTTGATATGCTCTTATTGGAGATTTTAATTATTTTTTCAGAATTTGGTAATATTTCATTTTTGGTTTAAATTTATGATAATTAAACTACAAAACTTTGCCAGCAAGAGGTAACAAAAAGCAAATAACTTACAAATTACCATAAAACATCATAAAATTCAGGAAGTTATTGTGACATGAGGCACACTATAGTTTATACTTGCATATCCATTGGATATTCATTTTGGTAATAGTTACCTTATGTACTGTTTTTTCTTTGTTCCAATAATTATTTTTGTTTTACGTATAGGTTTTATTGTATTATTGTAACAGATTCCTCTGCGTACCCTAATCATCTGGGAAAAATGGTTTATTTATTTAAACTAACTGAACTTTAAGCTTATGATCTCAGGGAATATGAGTATGTATTCCTTTTTATTTCCACAACAATTTTTTTTTCCTTCTAAGTATTAACTATGATTTTTGCTGTGTTCACAGCAACAATTCCCTTGTGCTCATTGTTCTTTTGCTTTTTTATTGCTATTTTAATGTTTTGATTTTTGGAGGATATGTGGTTATCTAAGATAGCTTTGGTGTGTATTTTTTCATGGATTGCCTCAGATGTTGTTACTCTTTGTTACTCTTTGCACCTCTTTTGCCATGACCTTTTGACCGATGGGCAAGATTTGTGTATTTAAACTGCAACATAGTTCTTGTCCCCTTACTCATCTCTCATCCCTTGAGGCTGCCTTAGATTACTAATGGTTTTATCTTTTTTGTCTCCTACTTCTACCCCACCAGTCCTGCTCTTACCTTGGTAGTCGTTTGGTACAGGCAAGGACTTTGTTTTGAGATTTTTGCAACTGCCTTCATGCTGCTCAATGTTGGGTTCTCACCTGCTGTATTATAGATCAGTTGTCTTGTCTTCCCGGTCTCCTGGAGAAAATAACGACTTTTGATGCTAGATTGGATCTCGTCAAGTTCTGTGCATATGGTTTCCTTGCTTCTATCAATCCGTTGGCACTTGTATGCTTGGCCCAATCCTACACCTCTCAGGAAGTGTTGATCGCAATATTACCATGTTTCTGATGGTGTCCATTGAGGAGTACCTCAGGATTTGTTAGAGCTGTCATGGGATCAATAGCATTTTGTCTTTCTTTTCCATGTTTGTTGTTTCTTGTGCTTTGACCTTTGCCACAGTCTTTGGCCTGCCCTCATGTAATGGGTTCCTCACTACTGGGCTTATTCTTTGGACCTCCATCTCCAGGAGTCACAGTGTGCTGCACAGATATCTGCTTCTTTGGATGAGTTATAGAGGGGTGTTGACTTTTCTACCTGTAGTACTACTAGGTGAAGTTTTACTTGGCCTGTTCAATGTAGATGTGCTCTGTCTTTAGGGGAAATAGGTGCGTTGCACATAGGGTTTTTAGGGGTTCTGCTGTGACATCATCTTGTGATATGACTTGAGAAGGTTTATGGTTTATGTCCCTCTTGGGAACTCTGATACTCTGCAGTTGCCTCTATGGTTGTTCCCTGTATACAGTTTCATCTCATACTGTCTTCTCTTCAGGGCTTCAGTTTAACAGTGTCCCTCCCTCAAGCAGTGTTCTTCAAGAGTCTTACCAACAATGGTCTCATGGATACCATTAAAGTATTTCTTTGATTCCAGCTATTCCATGCTGTTTGATTGGTGTTGGGAGCATGGATGCCCCTCATCTTGGTTCACTCAATTGACTTGCCAGATCTATGGAGCTAGGTTGCTGGAGCTTTGGTTTGATCTGCTGGCATTCTTAGACTTCCTTGCAATTGTGACCTTTTCTTGAGTCATCATTTTGAGATTATGGCCTTCCACTTACTTTCCATGGCACTTTTGGGAGTAGGGAGGAACAAGATCAGGCTCTTTACTTTATTGTGATATATCTGTTGCACGCACCCATTGCAGTTTGCAGGGATTACACTTCTTTAATCAATCTTTTCTGTTTTGTCTTCCATCTTGAATTGTGACTGAATATAATCCTCAGTGCCCTCCTCCCTTCCCCTCACTTTTCAATGTGGATTCAGCACAGAAGAATGAAATATGTTGCAGGAAGACAGTGGAGTGTTTTGGAATGTTTGGTGGAACTTTTCCACTTTCAGCTATCCAGTTTGATGAAGCTGGGTTTCTTTTTACCAGAAATCAGGGTAATCATAATTGGTTTGGATTAAAAACATTTTTCCTGTTCTATTGGCTTTTAATTCTTTTAATACAGAGTACTTTAGAGTACTTGAAAGCTACTGTACTTTGCTCTCTAGCTCAAGACTGGCCAAAGAAAATGAATAGAAAGGGGACAAAAGCACTGCAGTTGAGAGGAACATGAATGTAGTTGGTGGTTAGAGAGGTAAACTTAAAGCTTGTAACATATATTTAGGAGTATATATAGCAGTTTGAGTTATGTAATCTCTCTATAAGAAAGTCTGAAGTAGCATTTGGCAGAGAAGTGTAAGGTAGTAATTTTTTTCTCTTGAGGCATCAAAAATCACTATGTTAAAGATTTTTCTCTGGTCTTTCCTTAGAATATCAACTTCATAAATTCGAAATAAGCAGTTGGATATAGCAAGCAAACAAATGAAGTGGATGTAAAGATGAGGGGAGAATTAATTTAGGTATCCATATTACTGATATAATTGTGAAAATGATAAGAAACTGACTACAGTATGTAAATTTGCTGGTAAGGTAAGAAAGCATTGGGTGAAATAACAAACCTTTAGTAACACTACTGGATATTTGGAAGGTAGCAGATATAGCATCATCAACAGCAGCATATGTGAAGCATTTTAGGAAAGTTGGCAATTAAGTTATGGAAAAGAATAAAGCCATAAGCATGTCATTAAGATTCATATACTGAGCTCCATCAAATGTTCTCACTGACATGAGTGGCACCTGTAGAAAGTAGTAATAATATTTTTCAGGTCCTTTTACCAATATGTGATCTTAATGTTTTGCATCCTCTGGGAATTTCTTGATCATGCACCGTGACTACAAATAGTACTGCATTCCTGTGCATATCTTTCCCAAAAGTTTTCAATATATTCCTCTGCATATCTTTCTCAAAACTTGTTAATATAGTAATGTATTATTTTAGAAGTTTTTTGTTTGGCCATGTTAAATCCATAAGATTATGTACTGTTAATCTGTAGGGAGGCATTCATAATGATTTAGTTACTGGTCAGCAATTTTTTTGAAACCTGAAAATTATAAAAAGAATTATTTTTGTGTGGATATATTTTGTGGACTATTAATTACTGTAAACTACCTTGTAGATTACTGGACTTGTGGAGTTTTAGGAGCAATTCTGAATTTAGGTTGTAGATAACACGAAGTCTGTAATAAGAATGCTTGGGCTTGGTATGGCTCTGCTAATATTCATTTATTTCCATTCTCTGTGATAAGCATGTCAGGGTGTCAATGAGAGGCTTGGTATGAATCAATATCATTACTGGACAGCTTTAATGGTGTTCTGTTGATTCTTTAATTCCTTGTATTTTTGCTCTATGACAAATGAGACCTTTGGTGGCTGTTTTGCTTCTGCTTTGGGAATTTCTTGTATTAAATATCTTTTTATAGAATAAATTTAATCCTTTTTTGTTTTAAAAGGTTGTTTATTTTAGGTATGAAGATGATTTTTTAGAACTCTCTGATATTGGCATTTAGAATCTTTACACTTCCTTTTACTCTTTCAGAAAAGCTCCAATAGCAAGAATCAATGGTATTATTTTATAACCTTTTTTTGAGATGTTTTACTTCGTGCAAATGCTGATTAGTATTAGTACATAGCATTGTTGTAACATACTTTGTGTGTTCATTTGTGCCTACTTTCTGTATTTCTTTCCATATTTTCATTATTTTAGTGATTTTAGATTTCATTGACATAGAAATACTTTAATTCTTGAAATTACTTTCTTTTGGTAAACAGACATAACATGGAAAATTAAAAGGGGTAAGTAAATCTGATCTTTAATTATACATGGTAATTCAAATTAATATTTTGAAGTAAACCATTAATAATTTACTCTTCATTAGGAGTGCAGCACTCTATCCTCGACACTGTGACATATTAGGAATAGTAACAATTAACAAATTATTTGGAATAATTTGTATGGATTAATTTAAAGAACACTAGGGCTGCAATAGGTTTGTTTGAATTTGGCAAATTTTTATGATAATTTTATAGAAACATTTTAAATTGTACTATTAAAAAAAAATTTTTTGCCTTGACTGAGATTTTGTTTTTCACAGAATCAGCAGAAACAAGTCATGATGTAGAACTGGCTTTAGCTGAACATGGCCTCATCTTTACAAAAGTGAAATTTTCCTTCACAATTGAGACCATATCACTTTCACTGTTAACTGGTGGACAGGGATTAACTGTAAGTATAATTCAGTATATTATTTCAGCTTGGTAGAAACAACATGATAAATTTTTAATTAGTTTGTAGTTTTCATAGCTAACAAACCTGAGGTCTTAACATTATGACAAATCTTCTGGTGCCAGCTGGAAACCAGTTAAAACAATAAAAAATTGTAATTACAAGGAATCTGTGGCATCTGGCATCCCATACGTAGTTGAGGTGGAAGCAAATCAAAGACCAAGCTAGAACCTAGGGACGCTTTAGTTTTTCTTCTAACCCAGGATGGAACATAAGAGAGGTGGCAGTCAGTGTTAAGACCTAAGGTTTCTTAGCTGTTAATTAATTATAAATTTGTCATTTGTTCATACTGGTCATTTCAATGACTGTAGATGTTATATGTTATAACACCAGAGAATTTTAAATTGACTAGTCATTCCTCCTATTGGTCTTCCTTCCTCTACTAGCACATATATAATTCTGCCCATTATTTCCCTTTTATTATATTGGAGATCCTTTGTTCAGTGGGTGCCTCTGTCCAGGCTGAACTCACAAAGATGCTTGTCTCCATGATCTAGAACCAGTCTTTAACAGGGTTGATTTGTCCGTGAATAAATTAATCATGAACTCCTAAGTCTTACCATCTTCTTTCAGGACTTTTATGCTTCAACCTCCCTCATCGTTCATGTTTCAAGTATTTTATAATTAATTGGTGCGTAAGAACAGACTTTTTATACTAGAGGACATGTCTTCTGCAACCCATTAATCATAAACTTCCAGTGCCCTCTTCCTTTCCCCTCAGTTTTCAGGATGGACATTGATACATGAATGACACCTTTCCCTTTTGGGCTAGTGTAGTGCAAGCTGGGTATATGCAGTTGATCTTTTCTTCTTACAAGAGTTTTAAAGATCATATAGTATGTTGTGTTGTAAGAAAATTATATACTCTTATTTTAGGCAAAAATATGAAAAGCGGGCAAACTAAACTAGCTTTAAAGAGGAAGAAGAAAAAACATATCCCTCTTTTAACAGCCATAAAAGAGTAACTGGCATGGTCACTGGTTGCCAAGGGGTATGTGGGTGGTCCCACATAACTCGTGACCAAGCACAGATGCCAATAGGCCTTTGTATACACAATTTTGTTAACTTTACCAGTTTCCAGCTGACGCTAGAAGATTCATCCTAATGTTAAGAACTCTGGTTATGAAACAAAAATTTATTAAAAATTGTCATTTCATTTCTTTTGAAGTAAATTTTAAAAATACCTGTACCATGTCTTGAGTTTGACTAGTATATTATAATACAGTTGTTACCCAGTAGGGTTTTTAGATGAAAAAATTCCTGTAATGCTAATATAATAACTTTTTTTTGCAGAGAGCAGCATCAGTGTCTAGTGAAGCAAGTAATGTATCAAAACCAAGCTTTTCCTCAGCATTAGAAACACTTCCAGCTGAAACCCCATCAGCCACATCTGAAGACTCTTCAGTCACTGCATTGGAATATGTGTCTGCATCCAATTTACCTAGAGTAGCTATGAGTGGGGGAAAGCGATCACAGAATGTGCATCAATTTTCACTTTCTAGTGAAAATAGCTGTGGTGGAGGCATGAGAAAGACATCCATTACATCTGGAAGTGGCCTGTCACCTTTGAGAGCTCTTGCTGAGTTGAGTCTACAAGTGGTAACACTGAAGGGAGAAATGTTGTCAGACAGCTCTCTCAGTGCTAATCTAGTTCTATATGACTGCATCCTACAAGACAGTAGACCAGGTAATTATAAGCACACTAATTGTTCCTTAGAAAGTAACTAAACATTATTTACGTATATAAGAAAACAGAATCTGATTAATACTAATATAATTAATTCATTATTGGTTAAGATTTTGTAGCTATGTATTTTCACAAGTTGTATGTCTTGTAAATGTGAGTGATGATAACTTGAGCATACTAATGAAAAACTTTTGAGAGAAAGTAAACCTTTCCAAGTTCACTTAGAACTTCTTTACTAGTGGGGTTGATAGAGTAGTTATTAAGATATGAATTTTCTGTGATGAAAGTGAATAACAGTATGTAAATGGTAATGAGGATGATGTTAATATTTATATTTTGGATTTTTTTTTAAATATAGAGAAGCTAATTTTTTATTGAAATATAATTTGCTGTTGATATTTTTCATACATCTGTGTGGTCACCAACTAGCTATTGTCACAATTGCTGAAATTAAAAGTACATAAAAAAAATTGACCAAGTTTGTAGGTTAATAAAATAAGCTTCTTAAAGGGGAACATCAAGAGGCAGTGTGCAGTTGAATGATAAAATAGATTTGTAGTTCTGAAAACCATATCTGGGGAGGAGCAGATGATCAGTGAGAACTGGTTTGACAGGAATATATAAAATTCCACTTAGAAAGGTAAAGTACATATAGACAAAGTTCTAGGAGGAAATTAACCCAAAGTAGAACTTGGTTAGTGTTCAAGTCTAGATAGTGAAATTAACCCTTATTGGACAGATACCATCATATGAGTAACAATTGAGTATCAATGTTGCGCGCCATCGGTTTGTAGGAATCGGGTGGGAAAGAGGTTCCATTACTTCAGTGCCTTATAAATTTACTAATGACAACTTTTAGTCTGGCTCAGCTCAGCGTTTGGGCATCACATGACTCAGTTGTGTTCTTGATTTGAAGGAGGCATGTTGTGCTTCTCTCTCACATGATGTCTTTTTGTATATTTGCTCATAAATATGCATACCCAGAGGTTGCTGTTGGTTTTAGTTTGTATATTTTATGATTGAATTTCCATAAATATTTTACAATAAATATACTTAGAATTTGTTACTGATTTTAGTTCTTATCTGTTTTGAGCTTAACTTGGTGAAACCTAGGATTGTCTTGTAAAAAGGGCCTAAAAAGTGGTTGTAAGTAGATACTTTAAATTTCCCTTGGAAGGTAGGGAGAATTTTTATAATAGCTTTTCTTACATTGTGCATTTGCATGTCTTCCTCTTTCTATTGATGTGTTTTTCCTAAACTGGCCAACCTCAAAGTGTGCCCAGTCTGGGGTACTGCATATTGTTTTTTTTAGCCTGGTTCTTAAAGGTTAAGTGAAGGTCAAGAAGAGATCAGAGTATTTGAACAAACAAGAAGTTGGTGCTGACAGGGCCATGTATTCAGGGTGTGGTATTGGTGTTCAGGTATTACACAGAATTAAATAAAAAAAAAATAAAGGAAAATGCCTGTTAAATGGAGGGAAGGGTCAGTATGAAAAGAAGAAAGAATGCTGGAGGAGGTCATGAATAAGAGATGTATTCCTAAATAAATTCACAGATTTTGAAGTGGAAGCCATTCTAGAAAAACTTAGCAGAAGAATAACACCAAGCTGTGATGGAATCACTTTAAGACATGATTTTCGCTGGAACTGTAATGATACTTTGCAGAGTAATTAATGAGGAAACAAACCCTTATGATTGGGAATTAGAAGTCATAGTAAATACTAAAGAAAGGAGACCTCACTGAATGTGGTAACTATAAAGACATTGTATTTTTGTTGGATGTAATGAAAACAGTATTTAGTATGCATAGTCTCAGGAGGCTAGAAAAGAATTAGCAATGTTTAGAGATGAAAAGCTTGTTTAAGAAAAGAAAAACTTTGCAAGAGAGTATGGGATTAAAAATTCCCTTCTGATGGTAGCTTTTGACTTTTGTTGATTACAAGAAGGGCTTTTGACAGTGACAGAAAACCAATATTATGAAATGTCTTGTGTCATTATGTATATCATTCCTGTTAAATTAGTAAGATAAGTAACACTTATTGAAATTATCCATGAATGAAGTATGTAGATGCCAAGTTAATGTTTGAAGTTTTGTCAAGTAGATTTGCAGTAAATAGCAGGATGCTACAGGGGAATGTTATTCCACCTTTTTTTGTTTGCCCTTCTCATTGCTTTTATAATGGAAAAGTGGTTGGATATACAAGAGAAGACTTAGCTTGGAATAAAGATGGAAATTGACAGTTAGAATGTTTAAGATTATTGTTTTATTCAGCAAAACAAAACTAGATATATAAAGCTATTATAACAGAATACAGGTAGTCCCCAGTTATTGGCAGGGGTTCCGTTCTCGGAGGGGTGCTGATAAGTGAAGACCGCCATTAACTGTAACTCGGTGATTTATGGCACCATAATGACGCTTAGGCAGCTTTGTTAGGTATGTTATGGCGCCATAACTCATTAGCATCTTATGGTGCTAGTAACCGGAACTTGGCCCGTTATGGGGCCATAAATCGCTGATTTTATTGTGCAAGACAAGCACCATGAAACTGGATCGCCGATAACTGAGTTTGCCAATAACGAGGACTGCCTGTACTTCATTTATCTTGAGATATGGGACCAAAAATAGATCTAAGAAAAAAATAATGACACTGGAGTTTGGGCAAAGGGATGAAATCATGTTATACTGAGAAAGAATTAACGAGGTTGAATCTTTCAAATATTTAGAAATAGTGATATCCAGCACACATTCTACTTAGAATTAAAAAAAAAAAGCCTGGCCGAATAAGATTTGGACATCAAATAGACTGAAATTGCATGCAAAAGTAAGATTATACATATCTAGTACAGTCTGTATTGCAGTACAGACATAATTATGGTATGACATTAAAATTATATAGAAAAGATATTGTTGATTTGAGAATAAGGCTTCAGGAAAATATTAAGTGTGATGATGGGGTAGAGTTAGAAATATCACAAGGGAAAATATTGAAGTTCCAAGATTAGACGAGATAATGGTGAAGGGAAATAGCTTGTACCTTTCCTTTATGCAACCGCTTGGAGAATAGTATATGATAGTCAGCTGGTTTCCTGTGGGCGCTCGTAAAGTAGGAAAACCCAGACCTACCGGGTGGCAGGAAAAACATGACTGGTTGAATTTTGCTTTCAGCTGCAAATAATGTCAAAGATTGTTTTTGAAGACATTGCCTCTAAGAACGGTGTATGCCAATGGTCATGCAATTTTAAAAAATAATGTTTTAATGGTGAAAGGGAAGAAAGTATACAGTCAGTAGAATGTAGTTAAGGAATTACAGTAATAATTGACATAATACCCAATCTGATTTTATGGAATTCTTTGTTTTCAGGACGTGATGGTTATATCACTAGAATGATGCAAAGAAGTAAGAAAGGAAGTTCGGGTATGATAGACCTTACATACAGGCAGGGCTCTTCCAATGACACCTTTGGTAAGAGTTCACAGCTGTAGTTGCATATTCTGTATTTTATGGTGATGAATATCTTTGGTGTCAAATGCTTACGTTATGATAACATTTAAAGGTTTTAAATACAGATTTTATGGCTTTCCAGTTATGTAGAGTATTATTAACTAAAGTAGGGTAATAAATATACAGAAAATCTTGGAGAATCAAATTCTTGATAAATGTTACTCTATAGGATACCACATGATATTTGCAATATACGCAATGATAAATTGTGTTCCAGCTCAGGATTCTGCTGTAGAGCCACATCTCCTCTCTATACATAAGAAAGATATACTGTACTAAAAGGAAACATTATTGTGGCTTGGGCTGTGAAATATGACATTGTTAAAAGTAAATTTTTTGTATCGGCAACTATTCGTTTACATATTGCTAGGTTTTAATTCATAGTTTCTTAGTTTTATACAATTATTTTGAAATATCTGTAAGCATACATAATGGACGAGGCCCCCGTTGAAGGGTAAATTTTCTTGTCAGCTGTTGTCATCACTATTAAACATTTATATATTGAATAACAAGAAAAAGGAGGTGCTTAGAGTAAAATAAGAGATTTAATATACTGTCAACCCCTGTTATTCATGGACTTAGGATTTGCGTGCTCACCTATTTGCAGATTTTTCTTTGGACCATATATGCCCATTATTTGTGGAAAATTTGTCTGTTCGCTGTATTTTTCACAGAAATATTCACAAATTACTGTACAGGCAGTCCCTGGTTATTGGTGGTGGTTCCGTTCCGATGGCTTGATGATAAGCAAAATGGCTGAAAACCAAAAGTTGGCAATTTTGTTGCTTGTTGGTGCTGATAACTGGTTAATGGCACCTCTGCTAGGTATGAATAAGTGCCAATATTCTGTTATTGGCACCGATAACCAGAAATCAGTGCATTTCGGCATTAGACAGGCCCCATAAAACCAGATTGCTGATAACCAAGGCCACTGATAACGGGGGACTACTACCTGTATTTTCATATAATTTTCGTGACTAAATGCCTTTTTTGTGATAAAACTTAAAATACTCAGGTATAAGCATTTTGAGAGTTTTTTTTGTTTTAAGTATCAAAGTGAAAATTTTGTGTATTATAGCATTCGTATTTATATATGCATGCCTGCAGTGCAGGGATCGTAAGTTTTGAATGTAGACATACATCTAGCCATATGAATAAGGTTACTACAGTGTAGTACATAGAAATTTGACAAATGAAAGTAAATATTTACTAATGAAAATTAGAAAAAATAAGTGTATAACCAGTCATAGTGGGTCATATGATGATTTTTGGTAGAGAGAATAGAAGACCATATAATCAATCAATTGTTTATTGATGGATCATATTGTGATGGATACTTGTAATAATAATTTTTCATAATTTAATTCAGCATTCGATATATTGTGATTGATATCTGTATTGATAGTTTGTTTCAAAATTTAATTTGGGTGATTACTTATTGTAGTAGCAACTTCTGTTATCTTAAACATTTTTAACCTTAATAGGTTAATTTTTGTTTCAAATTATTTTGACCAGAAAGTAACATTAAGCTTGCATTTTCAGTTGATGTTCGAATATCAGAATTTACGTTGGTACTGCACTTGCCTTATCTCCTTAGCATCCAGAGATTTTTCACGGATAATCTCCCACAGCAGCCACAGAATAGACCGGCTAAAGTAAGGGAAGTTAAGAGGCAAAAGGTAAGCATGAATCTCCATTTTAATATTCTTTGCGTAAGTTTTAAGAAACTTGTATTAAATAGATATGCTAGCTCTAATGTGCTATTTTGGCAGTTCATTTTATGGAAGCAAGTTGCTTATACTTTAAAAGGTATTTGTTGAGTAAATGGCATCAATGCTGTTCAAGTAAATTAATTTTCCCCTTTTCACTCTGTGATTTCAGAGTTATAATTCAAATAATGGAGATGTTCGACCTCACAGCCTAATGACAGTCCGGATAAAACTTGAAAAACCAGATATTGCTTTGGTGGAAGATGTGTCTACAACAGAGACTTCTTGCATTATTTTGCATGTAAGAATCTTACTTATTTTTTGTTCTGGGTGTTTAACCTTAATATGAACTATGAACACTATAGCTGTGGTAACTGTAAAAGACTTCTCAAAAGTACTTTGAAGAATTGTGCAATTTGGTGAATGTGAGAGAGAATGGGGCAAGAGTTGAGGATGGTTTGTGGAGATTTTTGGGCTACATAGTGTGAAAGGAGGACTATTAAGACAAATAGTGAGAAAGCATGAGTATTGATTGAATTATAAGTGAGATTTTGCAACTTGGTGGTAAAAATGATTAAGTAATGGTTAACTGGAATATATAAAGTATGTATGGAGAGAAAATTTTCAAAGAAATGGTTGAGGAACAATTATCTTTACAAATGATGAGAGGCATCCTTAGATGGGTAGTTGTTTATAAATTTATAATTTGTTGCTATCTTGCTTTTCCTCTCTTTTTAAACCTTATTTTTGGTGTTAAAGATGTATATTCATATATTTTTGTATACTACATGTCAAAGAGATTAGTTGGATGAAATATTCATAAAATCAAGTCAAGTGTTCACTATGTTGTTACCATACTTGTTACGTGATGATGAAAAATAGACATCCAATGGAAACTAGCTCAAGAGACTTTGAGCTTTCATTTTCTTTCTTGATATGTATTGATCTTTGGGAGATATTTGTATTAGTGACAAATGTGAAGATCCTGATTGGCAAATTCTGACTAATAAATTTATACATATATATATTGTACATACATAAGTAGAAAAATATTATATTGGATAGGCTCTCTTACTAAAATGGATGTCAGTCATTTGGCAAAGAAAGTGTGTTTTGTAATATGGCAGTTTGAAAAATGTATAGGATAAGGCCCACAATAACAAAATTAAGGGAAACCATGTCTAAGGCAGTTGCTTCAGTATTGTTCACTGATACTGTCTGTTGGAGTAACCTTCTGAATCACATTATCACAAAAACACCCTTTTTATTGAAACAGCTAATCTTGAAAAACATCTTTGTTATACTGTCTCACATATGCATGGAAGTCAGTAAACACTTGATAGTTTTGGGATAATGAAGAAAGAAAAAGTTGTTAGAATTAAGATGATCTGTGATTCATCAAAGCAAACGCTAATGTTGGCAGTGAAAAGCAAAGTAAATAGTATAGGGTTTAGTCGGAGATCTTGAAATGATCAAGAGATAAGTTACCAGATGGTTTGGTGCTTGTATTAATTTGACAAGTTGCTGATAATATCTAAACAATACACTGTGCATTGTATTTATTAGTTTCTAGGAAAGAAAGGGAAGAATTCAAGTTTAAAGATTGACATTTTCAAAAGATTTTTATTTTCTTGTTTATTAGTATTTAGGTTTGTATGTTGTAGGAACATGCCATGTAAGGAGATTTTTAGATCATTACCTCTGTGGTTGAACTGTCTGTTAAAATTATGCTTTTGTCTCACTGATCTGATAGAATAATTTTATTTTCAATAAAAATGGATATTTCAGAGAAATTTAAACTAAAGTGGTATTAATTCATTTAGCGATGACATTTCTTTGAAAACTATCTTTAAATTGTCATTGAGACTTTTAATATTCCAGGCTGAAATGAATAGTGATGTGAAAATAACGCCAACTGACCAAAGCATCAATGCTTGCGTAACCAATATTCAAATGTACACTTGTTGCTATAATCCAGATAAGAGGAGAGAAACTACATCTCAAGTAAGTATGGGTTTAACTGCGAATGTTGAAATATTGTTAGTAATAAAAAAACTCAAGCTTTAGTTAGTTGTGGGATTTTGGTAACAGCAAATGACAGGGAACATTAAATTTTAGGAATTTTTATATGGGACAAATTTAATAATGGAAAGAAAATAACATTTTTATAATTAAATAAAAGTGTTTGTACAGTTTTTTGTAAATTATTACAGGTAAGCATTGTTCATTCATATTTGTTCATATGCAGAACAAACCTTTGGTCTTAACAATAGGATATTTTCCAAGCGCCAACTGGTAACCGGTTAAAATTCAAAGATTGTAAAGCAAGGAATCTGTGAGATCTGGCAATGCCTGCGTGTACAAGGTGAAAGAGGCTGGTCAGAGGCTGTGCATTCAACCTTGTGACACACCAGTCTTTTCCTAACTGCCTTGAGGAGTTGACACTTACGCTTTGCTCTCCTTCCAAGCCGCTTTTTTCTGCCCGTGTTCTGTTTTTTCAGTTTGTTTAGTGTGTGCATCTTGTTCATACGCGAACAGACCTTTGGTCTTAACAATAGGATCATTTTCTAGCGCCCAGCTGGAATCGTAGATGAAAAAGCAAGGAAAATTGTGAGATCTAGCAACGTGTGCGTATATTGGGTGAAAACTGGTCAAAGACCACGCACCCATGCTACTGCGTTTAGTCTTTTCCTTAACTGCCTGCGTGAGAATCGTCATTGCCTTCTCTTGGCCTTTTACTCGGTTCATTGCCCATAATTGCTTGTGTTGTCTGTGTGTGTGTGTGTGCACTTGTGTTATGGTTTCCTCTGCTTCTTCTCGGCCTCGCCAACGTATGTGCCAGGAAGTCGAGGTTTCCCGTGTTCTCGTTTCCTGGCTTCTTCAGCTACAGACCCACACTCCACATGCAGTAGGTGTCGTGCTAATGCTTGTACCATAATGAATCCTTGCCCAAAATGTCGTGAGTGGCCCAGAGCGCAGTGGAAGTTATTTTATAGTAAGAGGAAGCATCGTAGAGTTTCTACCCTTCCTTCGTGGGAAGGGTTTTCATCTCCTCGCCCTGATGCTTTGTCTTCTTCCTCAGTCACACCCCATGATGCTAATGCTGTTGTGCCTATGTCTCCTTCCTTTTCGTCCATCGATTTGTCGTCGGAAGTATTGGGAGGTCCTCAGGCTAATTTTTTGTGTAATGTCGCCCCTCTTCCTTGGGAGTTAAATTGCTTTCTGCAAGGGAGGAAGCTTTTTCATCGGTTTCTTATATTTCAGGTTCGGAGGGGCCCAAAATGGTGGCACTCTGGCCGTTGCTTGGGCTCTGGGGTTCACCTCCCTTCATTGGTGGCCGGGGTCAGCCATTTTGTATTGCTCTGCCAGTGACGTCTGCTTCTTGCTCGGGTCGAGGGGAAGCCATGATGTCAGCGCCACTGGTGACGTCACTCCCAGTACCTTCTCTCCCAGTTTCATTGGTGACGTCACTCCCAGTTCTCTCAGTGTTGTCTCCCTGCTATGTCAGCGTTGTCAGTTAGGGCTGCTGCGCTGCCTCATTCCTCTGTTTCATCATCGTTTGCTCCTGTGACGTCATTGCTGCCATCCAGAACGCTCCCTCTCCTTTCCGTGTCGTCTGCGCCCTCTCTTGCGGATCCGTCTGAGGCTTTATGTCAGGCGGTTCTTAAGAGATTGTACTCTGTTTTGGAAGAAGGGTTGCTGCCATGTTGGTTGGGAAGACTGTGAGCAAGCGTGTTGCATCGCCCCCTCCTCCTGCCAAGAGGATGTGTAAGGAATCAGTGCTGTCATCCTCTCCTCCTTTTCCCCCATCTCCGCCACGTTGGCGTATCAAGCGTTGGAGGGTCAAGGACTTTGCCTTTTCTTTGTCAACGAGTGAGTCTGCATCGTCCTCTGCTTTGAGTCGCGAGTGTGTGCAACCTCACACGTTCGTGCACATGTTGCTGATTCTTGCATTTCCTCAGCACCAGGGCCTATTCGTCGTCGTAAGGATCTCGAGGCGCCTGTGAAGAGATTGATAGTTATGAACGCGGAAGTAGTGCAGCCGGAGTGTTCATCTCTCCCTCCCCTTGATTCCCTCCCCTTGATGCAGTTCGGGGTTCGACTCCGAGGAATTCTCGTTCTATGTCAAGTGTTCGAGACACTTCTCCGTCGCACGTACGTGCATCTGCTCTGCACGGATGCATACATGGCCACGTACGGGAGTCATCTCTTGCGAGTGTTTGTAGTGGTGTTCCTAGTGTTGTGGTTGATTCATTGCAGGAGTTGGCACTTGGCTCTAGTCCGGACAGGTCTGCTGGCGCTTTGGGTTGTGTGGCTGCTGGGTCTACTGTTGGTCTGCATGAGGAAGGCGTGTTGGATAAGCCTGCATCATCTTCTCGTCGTCGGTCTCCATTGCCGGAGCAGGAGGAAGGAGACACGCAAGAGTTTTTGTCTTCCTTTACCGAAGTTGTTGAACTTATTCGTGGGTTCAACAATTTGGAGAGTAGGACTCAGGCTAGGTCGTCTTTCACTCCTTCTTGCTTAGAAGTGTTGCTGGGGGCTACACAAGTCGTCGTTTCAGCCTCCCTTATTGGGGCATGTCCAGTCGGTCTTGCAAAAAGTGAACACTTCTGTGTCAGATCGGGACGGGTCTCTTTGGTCAAGGGGTTCTTCCAAGTTACTTCCCCCTCCACTCACAAGGCATAGGAAGTATTATGCTACGAACTCTGCCTGGTTGTTGTCTCGTCATCTTAACCCAGACGTCATATGTCTGAAACCAGGGTTGACTTTGGAGCAGGTGAGGTTGGTGGTGCCATCCTTGTCTCCACAGGATGCCTCAGCTTGGAGTCTACGGCAACCTCCATGTTACAGACTGTCATGGTTGGACTTCTGGTCGACGGTCATTGCCAGATTGTGTCTGACAGGTCCCTAGAAGGATTGGTGAGTGCTTCTTCTCTCGCCAGTTTGCTGCAGTCTGGGGACAAGGCGTTCTTGTATCTTGCACACATTAGCGTCAATGTGTGGATAATCATCTTCTGATCAGAAGAGATGTGGCTTTGTCCAGGGTAGCAATCTGTTGACCCTGAGTCCTTGTTGGCGCTAAGGAATGGTGATCTTTTAGAATCTCAGTTCCTGTTCCCACAGTCTGAGCTGGAGGACATGATGGACCGACAGCAAGCTGACACGAAGGACAGGTTAGTGCACCAGGCTGTATCCAAGTCAGTCTTGGTCTCGGAGATCCTCCCCTCCTCCTCCTCCTCCTGCTCAGCAGCAATTGTCGCCTGGTAGGCCGTCTAAGAGTTCGGTTTCGGCGGGGCCCTCCCATTCATCCCAGCCTAGGTCAGAGGACCAACGTCCCTTTCGGTCCCACTCTTACAGGTCAAGAAGGGGCTCCAGAGGCAGAAATAAGGGGTGTCGTCGATAGGTTGGACACCTCTTCCTCTCCTTTGCCACGGGTGGGGGGCGGGTACCTGGCGGGCCACTGTGCCAAGTGGTAGAGTTATGGGGTGGAGAAGTGGGTAGTAGATGTCCTTCGGGTGGGGTATCTACTACTATTCGACTTCTCTCCCCCGCTCTCGGACAAACCTCTGCTCAGGCGAATGTATCCCCCAGATTCTTCGAGGTTCTTGGCTCTCCAGGAGGAAGTGCAGAAAATGCTGGACAAAGGTGCAATAGAGGAAGTGGTGCATCCGTCTCCTAGCTTTTACAGTCACATCTTCTTGGTGCCTAAGGCATCAGGGGGATGGAGACCTGTGATCGACTTATTCACCTTGAATCATTTCTTCAGGAGGATGAAGTTCAAGATGGAGACCCCGCGATCAGTGTTGGCAGCTGTGAGGGAAAATTACTTCATGCTGTCGATAGATCTAAAGGACGCAGCATACGCATACTTCCAGATCCTTATTCATCCATTGTCCAGGAAGTTCCTTCACTTCTCTCTCGCAGACAAGGTCTCTGAGTTCAAAGTCCTTTGCTTTGGGTTAAACATAGTTCCTCAGGTGTCCACAAGAGTCTTCTCTCTCGTCTCAACTTGGGCTCATGCTCAGGGGATCCATTTGCTGAGGTACCTCGATGATTGGTTGGTCTTAGCAGGTTCCAGAGAGAGCTGCTGCAGGACAGGGATCGTCTGCTTCGGTTTTGTCTGGAACTCGGCGTCATGGTAAACCAAGAGAAGTCAAATCTCTTACCTGGTCAAAGGATTCTCTATCTAGGCATGGTTATCGATACAGCAATCTGAAGAGTTTTCCTGTTGGATCAGAGGTTGGAGAAGTTGCGAGTAGTGGCGCGCAACTTTCTTTTGCAACCGGATCAGTCAGCTTATCAGTGGCAGGTTCCTCTGGGAATTTTGTCTTCTCTGTAAAAGCTGGTCCCTCATGGGTGACTTCATCTTCGGTCTCTGCAATGGAGACTGAGGGAATTCTGGTCTCCGGTGGGGGACTTCCCCCCTAATAAGGGTTCCTCTGTCTCTTAGAAGTGAGAGAAGATCCTTGTTGGTGGTTGGATGACCAGAATCTCTTGAAGGGTGTTCCTCTGCGTTCTCTTCCACCGGACTTCCTCCTGTTTTCTGACGTGCCTCTGGCAGTTTGGGGCACTCATTTAGGCAGCCTCATTACTTCAGGCATTTGGAGTTTGGAGGACAAACAGCAGCATATCAACATCTTAAAGTTAAAGGCAGCTTTCTGGGTCTAAAGGAATTTTGGGAGAAAGTAGAGGGACATTCTGTTGTTCTCATGTCGGGCAACACCACGGTGGTCGCTTATGTGAACAAGCAGGGGACCTAGTTTCGCGTCAACTTCATGCCTTGACTGTTGAGGTTCACCAGTGGGCGGTCTGCAATTCGTTAGAGCTCTCAGCCAGGTATATCCCAGGCAAATGGAATGTGGTCGCAGACAAACTCAGTCGTTAGGATCTGATCCTAGGCACAGAGTGGTCCCTTCATTAGGTAGTAGCAGACAGGCTTTTCCAGGTTTGGGGGAGACATGCTGGACCTCTTTGTGACCCGGTTCAACAGGAAACTGGATATATTCTATTCGGTGATTCCTGATCCTCTGGCGTTAGCAGAGGACGCGTCCCAACATCTCTGGGACAACCTGAAGGTGTATGCCTTCCCTCCGTTTTGTTTGATCTGCCAAGTCCTGAACAGGTTGATGAGTTTGCAGAGTCTTAGGATGACATTGGTAACCCCTCTGTGGCTGCAGGTGGAATGGTTTCCGGATTTGCTGTCGTTGTTGTTGGAGGTGCCGAGGGAGATTCCCCTGTGTCAGCCACACATAGAAAGATTCCACCAGTCAGTAGAATCCATGTCTCTTCATGGTTGGAGGCTATCAAGTATCTCCTCTGAATGAGAGGCTTTTCTCAGAAGACAGCAGGACAAATGTCCAGCAGTCTCAGTAAGTCTACCTCTGCAGTTTACCAAGGCAAATGGGGTTTGAGCAGTCTTGTTCTCCTAGAGAGCTCAAGCTTCCAACATGGGATGTTTCCTTGGTCTTGAGAAGTTTCACTAAAGCTCCCTATGAGCCTTTGTGTCATTCATCACATAGGAACTTGACACTCAGAACGGTTTTCCTCCTGCCCTTGGCTTCTTCGAAGAGAGTGGGGGAGCTACATGGCCTGAGCTATTATGTGAAGCACACCAGGGGTTGGGGGTCAGTGTCCTTCGAATTTGTCCCAGAATTCGTGGCTAATACCCAGAATCCCTCTGTGCAGGATGATAGGTTCGCCTCCTTTATCCATTCCATCACTGGATGAGTTTGTGGGCAGTGATTCTCGAGCTTTTATGTCCTGTCAGGGCTCTGCATTGCTCTCTTAAGAGGACATGGCATCTTAGGCCAGGTTGTCGTAGGCTTTTTGTTAGCATGGGGCGTACGAAGAAAGAGGTGTCCAATAATACAATCTCTTTTTGAATACGTGAAGCTATCAGACAGGCGTATTTGACTCGATGTTTCCGCCGCCACGGTTGTGCAGGCCAGAGCATGTGACATCATGGGTATTGGTCCCTCTCTGGCTTTCAAGAATAATTTGTCTCTGTGCAGGATGATAGGTTTGCCTCCTTTTCCATTCCATCACTGGATGAGTTTGTAGGCAGTGATTCTCAAGCTTTTGTTATGTTCTGTCAGGGCTCTGCATTGCTATCTTAAGAGGACATGGCATCTTAGGCCAGGTTGTCGTAGGCTTTTGTTTAGCAAGGGGTGTACGAAGAAAGAGGTGTCTAAGAATACAATCTCTTTTTGGATACGTGAAATTATCAGACAGGCGTATTTGACTCGATGTTTCCGCCGCCACGGTTGTGCAGGCTAGAGCATGTGACATCAGGGGTATTGGTCCCCCTCTGGCTTTCAAGAAGAATTTGGCTGTTCATAGTTCTGAGCATTGGTACTTGGTTATGCCAGTCCACATTCACCTCTTTCTATCTTAAAGATGTTGCCCACAGATCTGTGGACATGTTTTCCCTAGGTCCTGTGGTGGCTGTCCAACAGATTATGTAACTCATCATTGCCCTTAACAGGGCATATTTGTATCTTATTTAAGATGATTGTTGGGAAGAGAGTATGAGTGAATTGGCTGGTCTCTTTCTTTCTCTTGTTCCTTTCCTTCTTCCTCCAAGTGGGTTGAGGAATAGACAGTTATTCGCTGGACTGGTCTGATACAGGTGGGTAAGGTAGTCATACTGATAGTTTGGTTGCCTTGTGTTCAAATAGTCAAACCCTCTATTCAGTAGCATATACTCCGCTCCCTAGCAAGGGGGAGTGAGGAGTAATAATGAACCCTGGTGCATTGGTTTGTTATCGAACAGTCAAAGTTTCTCTTTAGTTTGCTAATGCAATGATTCGTCCCATATATCATTGTAGGTAACCCAGTGGCTGAGTTGTTGGATATCAGTTTATCTAGCTTCTCACTGGCATCAGTCCCTCTCCTGTAGATATTTCTTTTGGAGTTGGACTGGTGGGTAGGCCCCCAGCCAGTTTAGGATGTCTGTACCTCCCTCCAAGTATAAGTCTGTCCTATTGTTAAGACCAAAGGTTTGTTCGCGTATAAACAAATGACAAATTTTCTTAGTCAATTTGTATTTTTCATAGCTACAAACCTGAGGTCTTAATGTTGTACTACCCACATCTAGCTGCCCCTCTGTCTTCTTAAGACATCCTGGGTTGGGAAAGACCGAATGCAGTAGTGTGGGTGCACAGTCTTTGACCAGTTTTCACCCTATATATGCACACGTTGCCAGATCTCACAGGATTCCTTCTTTTTCATCTATGATTTAACCGGATCCAGCTAGGTTTGTAGCTATGAAAAATACAAATTGTTTTAGAAAATGTGTCATTTTGTCGGTATGACTTCCCCGAGTCTTCACGGCCTCGTCAACGCATGTGCTGGGCATTTAGGGGTTCCCATGCTCTAGGTTTTGGCGTTGTCGGCTATGGATCCACATACAACTTGCTGTGAGTGCAGAGATAATTTTGGTACAGTGACAAATTCCTGCCTGGAATATCGTGCCTGGCCCATGTCGCAGTGGAGGTTATTTTATAGGAAAAGGGAACATTGCAGAGTTTTGACTCTTCCCTTTTGGGAGGGGTTTTCTTCACCTTGTTTGGACGATTCGGCTGCTCTCTCTCTCTCTCCCTCCCTCCCTTGTTCACTTTTCCTGATGCTAATTCTGGTGTTCTTGTGTCTCTTTCCTTTTCTTCCATTAATTTGTTGATGGAAGTATCGGGGTCCCCTCTAACTTGGGTTCCAATTTTCTTCCCAGGAGGGAGGAGGCTGCCTCATCTCATTCCTTTATTTCAGATTTGGAGTCATGCAAATTGGTAGCAGTCTGGGTGTTGCTTGGGCTACAGAGTTCACCCTCCTTAGAGGGTTTGTTGTCGCATTTCTAAGAGGCTCTTATGTGCAGCCATCTTGTGGAATATCGCTTATGGTGGCGGGGTTTCACCTCATCGCTCTGCCAGTGAGGCCATTGACTAGCTCTGGTCATAGGGAGGTCATGACATCACTCCCAGCACCCTTTCAAACTGTGATATGACTTGAAGCAGCTGCTCATCCTCCTGCCGATATGACATCATCTCTTCCAGCTATGACATTGTCATCCTCTCTCCCTGAGCCATCCGAGGCTGTTGTGGACAACACAAACTCCGAAACTCAACTTGAACCTTTATTCCATTTGGCAGTAGGAGTATTAGTGGTAGCAGTAGTAGTAGTAGCTTCATTCCTGAAAGGAATTATTGCAGACGCTTAAATACATTATCAAATAATAATCCATAATATTTACTAAGCGACATAATGTACCTTGATATATCTTTCAAAGTTTATTAAATACATCTTTATAAACTAAAAATAATTTCATTACCACTAAAAACCTCCTTAATTATGTCTCGTTTTTATCATATTTATAGAATAAACAAATGTCAAATGTCAAAATAAACCAATTTACATCTTTTAACACCATGAATGATGAGACATATATAGCAATTATATATATGTTTGTCGCAAAACTTACATCTATGTGCCCAAATATATATCCTTTAAATTACGAAATATATAAAACAACTGTAATCACTGAACACTGTGCTTGAACTGCCAAAAGAAACTTCAGAACCTTAGGAAGTGAGGTAAAACCATGTGATGTGTGTACACCTCTCAACTCTTAAACTACCACTTGAAAACTAACGACATGGTTTGTGTTTCTGCATTAACATACTCAGCCCCATAAACAGATTAAACCTGTTTATCAAAACATACACCCACTCATGCAGATACAATAAATAACCTTTAAGTTACAATACAGTCCCTTAGAATACAAAACACTTTCATGACTCACATATTCACCTAAACAAAATTAAACACCTTTATAACTCAAATACATTATACCAAATGATAGGCCATGAGAACATAACATAATACAGTCATACCCCTACATACGAAAGTCCCTACGTACAAAAAATCCAGGTTACGAAGGCAGAGACGGAGATTTTTTTGCTTCTGTGTACAAAAATAATTCAGGTTGCGAAAGGTTGTATGTACGTACTGTAAAGTCCGAGATTCGCCCGGGCCGCCGAGAACAATTTTAAAACTCGCGTGCTGCCAACTCAGTAGACTCGCCACCATCCTCCCAATCTCCCATTGGTTCCTGATGCTAGTCACCGCCGTAAGATCCTGCTCTCCTATTGGTCAGCATCTGTCCCATCATGCCTCTATGTAAAGGCGTTTGTTGCGGCAGCGTTATCATGAACACCTAGAATTCGTTCGTTCACGTAGATTTTGTTTGTTAACGTAAATTCGTGTTAGTGATTTTGCTTTCGTTGTACTGCAAGTTACTTTATCGTGTTGTGTGTGAACTTAATTGCTTACGTTATTAGCCATGGGTCCCAAGAATGTTGCTGAAGTTCACAGAAAGAAGAGGATGCTTTCTATGGAGATGAAGATGGAGATAATCAAGAAGTGTTAATGTTTTCTGTCATTTGTTAATGTGTTTCGTAAAATTTAGTGTTAATGTTTTCTGCCATTTTTTAATGTGTTTCGTAAAGTTAAGTGTTAATGTTTTCTGCCATTTGTCCTCCTCCTCTGTCGCCACTTTCGGACATCGCCTCACTTGAAAAGTAAGGCTCCTCATATTACTACATACGTACGTACATGTTCGTACAGTATGTCTTGTACCCTGTACACTAATACACTTTATTGACAGGTACAGTCACGGTTAGGTTGGGTATTGAATGGTCCAAATTGTTGTATTTCATTGTTTATTGGTCAATTTAGCTTTATTATATAATTTACTGTGGTGTTTTTGTAGGGCTTGGAATAAATGAGGCAATTTACATGTAAAACGTAGTTCTAGATACAAAAAAATCAGGTTATGAAGGCCGCTTCGGAATGGATTAATTTCGTAACCTGAGGCACTACTGTACATGTCACATTTAACTTGAAAATCCTAGCCTTCAACTAATAACACTAGCTTCTGAATAGGACGGACAATAACTGAAAAACGTGTCTTAATCTTGGCACTGTGAATTGTTCCTTTGTCATCAGGATATACTTCTATTACTCGTCCCATTGGCCACTGATTCCTTGGTTCAATGTCACTCTTTACCAAGACCACATCACCAACAACTAGATTTTTTCTTGGTTCATTCCACTTTTGTCTGTAAAGTACTCAAATACTCTCTTCTAAACCTTCTAAATCTTGACCGAAACAGGTTGGTCAGATATTGAACACATCTCCACCTTCTCCTCATGTAAACATCATCCTTTTGAAACAAACCAGGGGGAGGGACCACATAAAATTTTGGAATCAACAAATGGTTTGGAATTAGTGCCTCAAGGTCATGTACACTGTCACTTATGGTGGTTAACAGTCTTGAATTGACAATATTCTCAACCTCACAAAGCAGAGTCCATAAACTCTCATCACTTAACCTTTCATCAAATTCTTCAGCAGTGCAGACAGCACTTTTCTAACCATTCTGATTTGGCGCTCCCAACAACCACCCATGTGGCTTGCTGCAGGTGGATTGAATTTCCATTCACTATGATGATGTAACAAATACTTCTCAATCTTTTTTTCCTCCATCTCACCAAGAGCTGCCTTAAGTTCTCCCTCAGCCCTATGGAAGTTGGTTCCATTATCACATCTGATAACTTTGGGATGACTTTGAGCAAAAAATCTTTGCAAAGCATTTATGAAAGAATCAGATTGTAAGGTGTTTGCAGTTTCAATATGAATTGACCCACTAACTAAGCATGTAACTATTACACCATACCTCTTTAACTCCTTTCTTCCTTTCTTGATGTAATTGGGTCCAAAGAAGTCAATACCAACATTACTGAATGGTGGTGAAGGTTCCAATCGATCTGCTGGAAGATCAGCCATCCTTTAACTTAAAGCTGGTTCTTTCAACTTCCTCCCAGTAACACAATGAAATAACACACTCCTGACGGTTGCATTAGCATTGATGATCCAATACTTCTGCCAAAGATTTGGGAGCGCATTGTTTCTACCTGCATGAGCTAATAATTCATGTTCATGTAGTATCAACAGTGTAGTCACATGATGATGCTTTGGTAACAATATAGGATGTTTGGCAGACTGTGGAATATCAGACTTTCTTATTCTACCTCCAACCTTCAATAAGCCATCCTCAGAATCAAGAAAGAGATCAAGCTTATATATTGGACTACTCTTGCCAATTGACAATTCCCTTGATAAAGCCTTCACTTCATCACCAAATGCCTCCTGTTAAACATACATTATGATTGCCCTTTTAGCATCAGTGATTGCACAATCTTTCCTTTTACCTCTAAGAATTGACTTCAATTATTATAATACAGAAACTGCCTTTTGTAACCTTGACCATGAGGTGTAATATTCAATTAATCTTGTAAACCCATGACATTCCTCAGAATTTGTGATTGCAGACACATGTTTACTCTCAACATCAACACAATCTGCACACACATAATCCTGTGTGGGCAAACAATCGGATGCAATAAATGATGGGCCATGAAACCATTTGTCATACTGCAAAAACTGCTGTACACTAACACCTCTTGATGCCACATCAGCAGGGTTATCACAGGATCTTACGTACCTCCATTGCTCAGGCTGGGACTAGTCCCTAATAATCCTGAGTGTTGGCCACAAAAACAAACTGTTGTTGAATCTGTGTAGTATACAACCCTGCCAGCAGTAAACTCCAACTCCTTCAGGATGTGTTGAGCAACATTGGCAGACAGTTGCAGCTGTAAGTTCTAACCTGAGTATAGTCACCAACTTTTTGGGAGACACTCGTGATTTCCCCATGACAAGACTTGATTTCCCCATGACAAGACTTGATTGAACTTGGTGTCCATCATGAAGAACAAGATATGCTGCAACACCATAACCAACTGTACTTGTATTGCTGAATAATACAAGACTTGAACTTGTCACATTACCAAAACCACTTGACTTCAAGCATCTTGGTATTGAAAGCTGCTCCAGTAAATGAAGACCTTGTATCCAATGTTGCCACCTTTCAGCAGACTCATCCGGAATCCTCTCATCCTAGTTCAGACTCTTAACTTGACACACTTCTTGTAACAGTTTCTTGACTGGTAAGATGACTGGAGAGAGCAAACCAAGTGGATCATATAATGATGAAATAGTTGATAACAACCCTCTTCTGGTGAGTGGATTATCCTTGAGCTCAATTGAGAACTTGAATGAGTCCTCTTTAAGGTCCCATAACATTCCTAAGGCTCTTGTCATTAGACTCATCATGTCAAGATTAAACTTGTCACTTTCAACTGAACAATCTTCAGCAGGCAAAGCTTTAAGGACATCAATTGAATTGCTGACAAATTCAGTTAACCTAAATCCTCCTTCACCCATTGCAGATATCAAATCCTTCATTAATTTCACTGTTGTAGGAACATCAGCACATGACTTCAAACAGTTGTCAACATAGAAATTATGCCTTTTGGTGTTGCCAACAGTTGAACCATACTTTTCATCTGCTTTGTGTCCTGTGGCCTTCAATGTAGCATCAGCAATACTTGGTGATGAGATTGCTCTGAAAATGTGAATAGCTATTCGGAATTCTTCAAGAGGTCGATTGATGTCACCATTAGGCCACCACAGGAATCTAACATAGTCCTGATTCTTAGGTGGAATCTTTATTTGAAAGAACATGGCTTCAATATCTCCAGTAAATGCATAAACTTCTTGCCGTAATCTAATGAGCACTCACGTCAATGAGTTGGTAAGGTTAGGACCTTGTAGCAGAACATCATTTAATGAAACACCTCCAAACATTGCACTGCAGTCAAAAACAATCCTAATTTTCTTTTTCTTGGGATGAAAAAACTGTGATGTGGAAGATACCAGACAGAAAACTTGTTGACCTCATCATCTGGGACCTTGTAAGCATAGCCTTTATCAAACAACTTGTTTGTGAATGCTGTGTACTGCTGTCAGTAATCTTCATTACTCTTCATTGGGATTTCTGAAAGGCATGGGTAGCTGGAAATGACCATCTGCTCGACAAACGCGGAATCAGAGAAACTTATTTCTGGTGATAGAAATTAATTTATCGATATAGTGCGGTTCGGATCCCACAGTAAGCTCCAGGTCCCGTTGCTAGGTGACCAATTGGTTCTTAGCCACATAAAAAAATATCCAATCCTTCAGGCCAGCCCTAGGAGAGCTATTAATCAGCTCAGTGTTTTTGTAAAAACTAAGATACACTTAACTTTTCCAATTATATGGACGATATCATAGGAAAACCCCAGGAGCATGTCCTATGATAATATATTCTATTCATACACGTCCTAATTATCCTCCTGTCTAAGGAATTAATCTGTTAACAGGACATGGCTCATTTTTCCACAAGTAATGTTACTTTCCAACCACGAAACACCTTATGCGGTGATCTGTTACAATATACGGGCACATGTTCAATATGCTACCTTCCAAAGGGAAATCCTATATTGCCAGAAACCACCATGGTGCTATTCTCGAGTAACCTAGCCCAGAATTTTACCCAATGTCACTTCACCCCACCTCAGTCTTGAAGAATGAGAAACTCCCCACCTTCCCCTTCCAGATATGATGAGGTTCTAATGCCTTGCTTCAGCCAACTGAAACTCGAACCCTGTATGGTAGGTACATGACTTCAATATAGAAACTAGACCAGGATGGAAGAGACCCATTTGCAGATTCTAGGTTAATCTAGTCAACAACCACCTGGACTAGTCTAAGTAGGTATAGTCAATTAAGAATTGACTAACTTATTTTAAGTTGGCAAGACCAGGTTGACCCTGGCTTGGTTAGGTTAGGCTATGTTAACTTCCAATTAGGCTAGGTTAACGCCTCCATCACTGAGGGTAGGTTAAGTCCATCAGAGATGTACTCTTAACTAGGCTAGGCTAGTATAGACTAGCTTAATCTAGAAACTAAATGACTTTGGTTAGGGTAAAGTCGTTCAAGAAAATTTTGGGCTATACATGCTAGGCTACAACCACAACCTTCTAGGCTGAGGTGGTAAAAGTGTTTCGACTGGGTAGCCTAGGCACTAGTCTATGCTTGGCTATACTTATAACCTTACTAATTTGCCCTAGCTAAGATAGTAAAGGCATGTTCAAGCAGCCAGACAATGCTAAGTCATCAACCCACTGTTAGGCTAAGTTGATATGTACGACATGTATGTCGGAACCATCTAACTTATGAGTTAGGCTAAGCTAACTAAGAATTGTACCACTCAGACTAAGCTATGATAGTAAATGCAGGTTCAAAAATTAAACTGCAACCATTAGCTAGTCCAAGCCAGCACATGCATACCCAAACCAGTTAGTTCGGACAGTCTAAGCTAAGAACTATTACTCAGATTAACTAAGATAGTAGCAGTAGACTTGGACTGGCTGGAATAGGCTACGAATTTAACCACTTGTTAGGCTAAAAGATATAACTCAATCAGCCTAGCTATAGCATCTTAGGTTACAAGTGCCCTACTTAGGCTTGGCTACCTTAAGTGGCAAAAGAAAGAAGTTCACCTCCTCCTTTCGACTTAAGTTTCCATGCGGTTTCATTAAGAAGAATGGTTCTACAGTACTTTACTTCTAAGGAACCAAGCTTTCGATTAACTTTAACTACTTGTGTAAGAGTCAAAGCGTTTGATCAGTATTCTTATAGGAACAAACCAGTTGTTCCAATACGTAATACAAACCATCGGTCCTTTTACAATAGGAAGGTAACTAGTGGCAGCTGGAATGGTTGTAAGCTTCGAACAAGGGAGTTCGGTAGTTAACTGCTTGTCCGACAGTGCGCGACTGGGAGGTGGAGAACCACTTTTGCTTTCGGCCATGTGTGTGGAGGACGTGTTCGCCATCGCTCTCTGCCCGCTTCATCGTCGTATGCTTTGGTTTTGTTGTGAATATTCTTCAACTTGGTTTGTCAGTGTTTGAAAGTAAAATTGTAAGTACGTACTGTTTTTAATTTTTTATTGTGCATTGATTAATGGATCACCGGTCAATGGAGCTATCCCCGCCGCGCCCCCCCATCAACCGTAGAGTGTGCCCGGGGGTGGAGGGCTGCAAGTGTGGGGTTTTCCGCTCCTTTCTGGAAATTGATCCGCATGCCCTTTGAGCTCGGTGCCGAGGGCGTGAATGCTCATGGGTAGAGTAGTCCAATATTTGTATTAATTGGTCGGAGGTGCAGTGGGTGCTGTACAAGAGTAGGAAGAAGTGCAGACCTGCCAAGGAGTCGTCGGAAAGCTCTCCAGCGATTCCTTTGGTTACGGACACTTCGTCTTCTTTCCTCCCCCTGGCTCAACTCCCGCGTATGGCACCTTCTTCTTCGGGGGGGGTTTCGAGGTCCTTCTCTTCGCCCAATCCGTCGAGCGTAGAGGAGGGCGCTCGTTACCCCGACGTGCAATTGTATTCGGGGTCTTCCGTTCGCTCGGGGTGGGGTTCACCCCCCTGCGCGAGGGGGAACCCCTCCTAATCACCCGACTGTTGCTTCCTCAGGTGCTTCTGCTGCGGGGTACGACCTTGGCCAGGTGTGGGTGTTACTGGGACTTCAGGGCACGCCGAGCGTCCAAGGGCTGCTCCAGCATCTGGCGGGGGCTGTGCCGGTCACCCATGGAGCGGTGACCACCACTACCACCACGATCTCAACTCCAGGGTACGCCGCACCTCCTCACCTGGTTTACACCCCTCACGTGATGTCTGTGACGCCTACGGCCGCCGTGCAGGGCCCGATCACAGCCGTGCCGAGGAGGGGCGTGCCTCCACCTCCTGGGTTCTTCGTGCTGCCACCCCCTGACTTCCGATGCCCGAAGAGCTCGCCCCTGGACCTGCCGCCGGTACCCAGGATGTCGCTGGCTGCTGCCCTGTCTCCTGGAGTACCTGCCCTGTCTGCCGTACCTGCCACTCCTGCTGTTCCTGCTGTTCCGCTGTTCCCGCACCTGCCGACGTCGTTCCAGCCCGTGGTGTTGGTGCCCCAGACGCTGGTCCTTCTGGACAGGTGCAGCCGGGCCCTGTTGCTTCGGCAACAGCAGCCCTGGCTCCATCCTGGATGGAGGACTTGACGTCTGTCCTGAGGGAACTGACGAAGAAGAAGAAGAGGAAGGTGTTGTCGTCGTCTTCGTTGTCTTCTTCATCGCCTGCCGCTGCCTCTTCCCCTTCGACTTCCAAGGCTTCCAAGTCGAGGAAGATGAAGGCTGCCTCCTCCCCCCCTAAGAAGGCTCCTTCGGGAACTTCTAAGGGCCTGTTCCACTCTGGTGGGACGGGGGGATCTTCCGCTGGTCTTCCTGCTCCTTCGGGAGCAGGGCCCGTCTCTCCTTCCACAAGGAAGAAGAAGACGGGGACCAGAGGGGTACCGGCTAACACAGGTACTTCCTCGCCTGGTGCAAGGGACGCTGCCGCTACACCAGGTTCCGGCTCGGCCTCTCGTTCGCGAGAGGTACAGAGTGTACGGTCGCCCACGGGAAGCCGTGCAGCCAAGGCCCAGACGCCTGAGTTCGCTCGGTGCCAGGCCAGCGGCCGCTCTCGCAGCGACCAGCCGGTTACCAGGGTTGATGTGACGGTCCCAGACCGGCCACGGGCTGAGGCTGGTAAGAGGTCCCCTCGATCGCAGGAACCAGCCTCGGCTGGTCCCAGCGGTTTGACGCGCTGTGAGAACACGCACCGGTCCCACCGCAACAGTGGTCTCTGCAGGTCCCCTGACTGCCGCTCCCACTGGGACCGGACAGATAGGGGGACCAGCCGCTCGCCCCAGGGGAGCGGCATGACCAGGCCGGCAGCTCGGTCGCCACCACGGGTTGGCGATCGCCTGCAGCTCCCCAAGCACACCAGTTCTGCCGGTGAGCAAGGGGGGAGCGTCAGGTGTGCCTCTCCTGTACCTTCAACTTCCTTGGGTTACGCCGGGAAGGGCGAGGCTACAAGGAGTGATCGTGAGGGGCACGCCCACCACGAAGTCCTACGTGCCAGGCACGGTCTTAGGATCGACCAGGTTGTATTCGCAAGTGGTAGGAGGAGACCGAGAGGGGTCTGTCGCTGTTCCTCCTTCTGAAGGAGGAGGGTCTCGGGAGTCGTTCTTGTTGGAGGGGCTTGACGGTCCTACTCCTCAAGATGCGGTCACTCCTGAGATCCAGAGGAACTTTGAAGAGGTCATTGCGCTGATTCGTCAGCACGACCTCGGGGAAGGATTGCCGCTCCCACCTTCTGAGCCCACGTCCCGGCAAACCTGTGGGCCAACCTGGTACTTAGGCGTTGGGACGCAGTCCTTACCCGAGTGTCCAGGGCAGCTGGGCGTGAGGCGGCATTAGGACTACGCAACGGGCCTGTACGGAGTTCCTCCTCTCTCTTCCCTGGAGAGACGGTGGACGCTGCGGTGGAAAGACGTCACACTGATGACAGTGACCGTCTGGTACACCAGGCAGTTTCGAGGACTTCTGGGCAGCCTCGATCAACTGCGGCCAAGCCTAAGAGTTTGGTTAGCGCTTCCTCGGCTGTAAAGACAGTTGCCTCGTCTAAGTCCCGAGGAAAGACTCTGCCTTCGACTTCTGCCAGGGGAGGTCGCCATCAGCCCCCCTCCCAGCCCTCCTTTCCTTGAGGAGGGGCGGGGAAGAAGTCGAAGAGAGGCGGGAAATGCTAAGGACAGCATTCCCCCTCACCATCTGCCGGATGTGGGGGGGTTGCCTGGCAAGCCATTGGGCAACATAGCAGCGCTACGGTGCCAAGACCTGGATAGTAGACGTCCGTCGGGAGGGATATCTACTACCCTTCGAATCTCGGCCACCCCTCACATCCAACCCGGTCCATCTTCAGACCTGCGTTCCGGGAACATCAAAGGATGTGGCACTTCGACAGGAGACCAAGACCATGCTGAGTAAAGGAGCTTTGGATATCGTCAGGGATCAGTCGCCAGGCTTCTACAGCCGCCTTTTCCTGGTGGAAAAGTCTACGGGGGGGCTGGCGCCCGGTGATAGATCTCTCTCCCCTGAACCGATTCATTCGCCAGTCTCTGTTCATGATGGAGACGGCACGTTCCGTGCTTGACTCCATCAGGGAGAATGATTTCATGCTTTCAGTGGATTTGAAGGACGCGTATTTCCAGATACCCGTCCATCAATCCTCCAGGAAGTACCTCCGCTTCATCCTCGATGGGACGGTATACTAATTCAGGGCACTTTGCTTCAGTCTCTCAACTGCCCCACAGGTGTTCACGTGAGTGTTCACGCTGGTGTCTGCTTGGGCTCACTCGTCCAGGATACGTCTTCTGAGGTATCTCGACGACTGGTTAGTCCTGGCGAGCTCCCGCTCGCAGTTGCTATGGGACAGGGATTGGATTCTCGAATTCTGCCACGATCTGGGGATCGTGGTGAACTTCGAAAAGTCCGATCTCGAACCCAAGCAGAGGATGAAGTACCTGGGTATGGTGAATGACACGGTAGCAGGACGAGTATTCCCCGCAGACTCGCGGATCAGCAGATTCAGGGAGGCAGCCGACCGGTTCCTGTCTCGGCAGGAACAGTCAGCTCAGCAATGGCAATTCGTGATCGGCCACCTGTCGTCACTTGAGAAGTTAGTCCCTCACAGGCGTCTTCACCGGCAGTCTCCTCATTGGAGACTAAAGGAGAGTTGGTCACAGGCAGAGGACCCACCATACTTCTCCGTGTCCCTCATGGAGGAGGTGAGGCAGGACCTAACCTGGTGGCTGGACGACAGGAACCTCTTAAGAGGAGTGCCTCTCCGCACTCCCCCCCTGGAGATGTTGCTTTTCTCAGACGCATCCACCGAGGGATAGGGCGCACACCTGGAGGAGTTGCTGACTGCAGAAGTGTGGGACCATCACGACAAGCACCTTCACATCAATGTCCTGGAGGTCAAGGCAGCGTTCCTCACTCTCCAAGAGTTCCGGGACTGCTTGATGGGACACTCGGTGGTGTTGATGTGCGACAACACCACAGTAGTGGCATATGTCAACAAACAGGGGGGCCTAGTGTCCCTCCCGTTGCACCAGTTGACGCTGCAGGTGCACGAGTGGGCCGTGGCTCACTCGGTAGAGCTGTCAGCCCGCTACATTCCAGGCAAGAGGAATGTAGTAGCAGACAAGCTCAGCTGTCGGGATCAGGTGATAGGGTCTGAATGGTCCCTACACCAGGACGTGGCGGAAAGGCTCTTCAACCTGTGGGGGCGTCCAGTAGTGGATCTGTTCGCCACCCGGCACAACAGAAAACTCCAGGTTTTTTTTTCAGCCGTGCCGGACCCATGGACAGCTGGAGAGGACGCTCTCCAACACCCGTGGGACAACCTCTTCGCTTACGCTTTTCCCCAATTCAGTGGTGGGTATGGGGAATATCTGGATGAGCTATGTATTTTACGTTCTATGGCAACCCCCCCTATTTCTGTTGACGACCCTAAGCTTTCGTCGAAGGACTTGTCCACGTAACCCAAACTTCAATTTTTCATGGTCGGTCCTCAGGATCAATGTAGTATCCCTGGGCCGAATGACAGATGGACACAGTTGACGACCCAAAGGAATGCGAGTAGGTATAATACAGCCAGTAAATTAAAAAAAAAAAAAACATCTGGTTCTAGTATTGTCACACTGGAACCATTTGCCATGAAGAAAAATAAAAAGTATGAAATAGCTCCTGGGATCTTTGTACCCAATTCCTTTAATAAATACCTGAATTTGAAGCTTGAAGGTGACAATATGGACATTTTTCAAGTACACAGGGAAATAGTGAAATGTTGTGGCAGACAGCCAAAAATAACACAGCAGAATGGAAATATGCTATTTGTAGAAAGCATCTCCCCAGAGGAAAGTATTAAGTTGATGGGATTGTCAGACCTTGCGGGAGTTACGGTTGAGTGCACTCCCCACTCCAGCCTGAACTCCAGCAAGGGCTTGATTTATGCCACTCAGTTGATGGCTTTCTCTGAGGAGAGACTTTTAACAGAATTAAAAGACCAGGGTGTAATAAAGGTGGAAAGGATGTCAAAGAAGGTTGATAATAACAGAATACCTCAGCCTACCTTAATATTAACTTTTGGTACATTAAGACTTCCGGAATATGTCTCTGCAGCCTGGTATAGGTTTAAGGTAAAGCAGTACATCCCGAGACCCAGAAGGTGTTTCCATTGCCAGCATTTTGGACACACCCTACAGTCATGCCGATCCAAATTGCAAGAAAATCCTGCAGTCTGTGTCAACTGTAGAGAGGATGAGCATGGTATGTGCACCAAGGAACCTAAATGTGTTCACTGTGGTGAGGGACATGCATCATCATCTCTGCAGTGTGATGTATATTTACTCGAAAAAGAAATCCAAGCAATTCGAGTTATAGAAAGAACAACATTTAAGGAAGCACGAGAGAGAGCCAAAGCAAAGATTGTAAGACCCGGTCTAAGTTTTGCTACTGTAGTAGCAAAATTAAGAAACCAAAAGAAAGAGACAAATAGAAAAAAACCAAGTTAGGATCACAAAGGTAGAATCAAATAAAGAATCATTATAGAGACAGCTAACTGAATCATTAGAGTCAATTGATGATGAGAAAGTAAAGATAAGGTTCACTAGAACCAACAAGAAAGACCCTAGTATGGAATTGGAAAAAATTGAAGTGCCAGTTGAGATACACCCTCCACCATCTGCCTCTTTGGAGGCAAGGCCAGTGGTTGCTGGTCTGGTGCCAGCTTCTGTTGGTGCCAACTCCTCTTTGGAGGACAAACCAGCAGATGCTGGTCCCCTGTGCCAGTCCTCGCTGGTACTTAGGCCGAGCTGGCAACCGCCAGCAATACAAAGACACTTGAGGTGGTCTCTTTACAGAACACCTCTGCTTTCTCCGTCTCGACAGAGATAGAGAGTGAAGAAACTATAAAACCCTTCAGTGTCAAGGACACTGAAGGAAAAGATGTTGGCTCTATGAAGGCAATAACTCCACCCAAGAAGCCAACAAAACTTTCTGTTAAAATGCCTCCCCCTAGTAGAAAAAAAGAGCTCTCCCAGTCTTGTAAAAAGGAACCATAATATTGGTCCCAAACTTGAATAAATTCACTTCCATTATTCAATGGAATTGTCAGGGACTGCGAGCAAAGTATGAGGAAGTCAAGCTTTTGATCTATGAGCACTCTCCTGTAGGGATATGTTTGCAGGAGACCATGCTAGGTGAATATACCCCTTGTCCTAGGGAATATGTTCACTATAGAACTAAATTTGATTTAGAGGTGGGAAATCATGGTGGATCCCTCATCTACATCTGTCGGGATGTGCCACACTACCAAGTGAAACTAAATACTCCACTTCAAGCTGTGGCTGTAAGAATTAATTTAAGAAGGATATATACTTTATGTTCCCTTTACATTCCACCCAATATCCATGTCTCCCAAGAGAACTTGATATACTTGATGCAGCAACTACCAGAGCCGTTTCTTCTACTTGGTGACTTCAATAGTAGACATCCATTGTGGGGCGTTGTAACATCAAATAAAAAAGGGAATATGATGGCATCTTTAATAGAAAATGAAGATATAGGTCTTCTTAATACTGGAGAACCTACCCATTACCACATTCATACCGGCACCGTCTCCTGCATCGACCTTTCAATATGTAGCTCCAGCTGCAGTGTAGTTGGAGAACAATTGATGACTGGCATACCAGTTACCATTCTCCAATTTTGATCGACACCAATGATGGTCCACCTATCCCGAGATCACCACGATGGTGCTTAGAGAAAGCAAATTGGAGAAAATTCAAATATTTGAGTGAGTTGGAGGGGGATGCTGAAGATTTCCCAAGTGTAGATGATGCCATTGATCTACTCAATGGAACATTACATACTGCAGGTCTACACTCGATTCCTCGAACTAAAGGCCTATTCAGGAGACGGCCAGTACCGTGGTGGTCAGAAGACCTAAGGCTGTTACACCGAGCTACCAGGTCATCATTGACCAGGTGCCGTAGACATCGCACCTTGGACAGTGTCATAATTTACAAACAGTGTAGGGCACGATTTCGAAAAGCCATGAAAGCAGCCAGAAGATAAGCATGGGCCGGATATGTATCCCCTATTAACAGCAATTCAGCATAAATTTACGCCCAATCCTCCTCCAGTACTTAAAGTGAATAATGATCATGTCACTGATGCCACAGAAATTAGTGATATGTTTTCTGAACACAGCTCGAGTCTCTGAAAAATCAGATAGTTCCCCAGAACATCATTTCAGAATGATGGAAGAACAACAGGTACTTGACTTTTCATCAAACAGAGCTGATTCATATAATATGCCTTTTTCTGAAAGGCAATTTGACTCTGCTTTAGCTTGGAGCAAGAACACTGCCCTGGTCCAGATGAGATTCCTTATGAAATGTTTAAACACATTTCAAGGAACACAAAACTTTTTATAATAAGTATTATCAATAGAATATGGGATGAAAGCAGCTACCCTAGCATATGGGAATTAGCTACCATGTTAACATTCCTTAAGTCTGGAAAAGATCCTCTCTGTGCAGCAAGTTACCGCCCCATTGCTTTAACTTGATGTTTATGTAAATTGATGGAAAAAATGGTAAATGTAAGACTGTGGTATCTAGAGCACAACAATATTCTAACGCCTTCTCAGTGTGGTTTTCGAAAAATACACTCCACCCTTGACATCCTACTGCAACTTGAAGCCTCTGTCTGTGAAGCCTTTGCCTCCAAGCAACACCATGTGACAGTGTTTTTTTTATATAGAAAAGGCATATGACACTGCTTGGAGACATGGGATTCTGAAGACTATGCATTGTAGTGGTCTACCAGGCAAATTATCTTTATTTGTGAAATAATTTTTACATCGTAGGTATTTTAAAGTTAAAGTTTGCAGTACATTATCAGAGAAAAAGTGCTAAGAAGAAGGTGTTCCCCAGGGCAGTGTCCTCAGTGTAACACTTTTTGCTCTGGCCATAAACAGTGTTGCAGCTGTTATTCCAAGAGAGGTCTTAAAGACACTGTTTGTGGATGACTTGTCAATATCGTTTGCTACCACCCGGATGACTGTAGCCGAAAGAAAGCTACAATTAACCCTTAAACGCCGAAGCGGTAAATAAAAAAATGACTCCCGTATGCCGGAGGGGTTTGAGAGTGAGCGCGTAAGCGGAAAAAATATTTTTTTCAAAAAATCACAGCGCGCTTAGTCAAGATTAAGAGTTCATTTTTGGCTCCTTTTTTTGTCATTGCTTGAAGTTTAGTATGCAACCATCAGAAATGAAAAAAATTATCATTATCATATATAAATAATGCGATATATGATAGTGCAAAAACGAAATTTCATATATAATTGTATTCAAATCGCGCTGTGCGCCAAACGGTTAGAGGTAACAAGTTACTTTTTTTTCGTTGTAATGTGCACTAAATTGCAATCATTTTGATATATAACACATTGTAAAACGATAAAAGCAACACAGAGAAAATATTATCACAAAATGATGCATGAATTCGTAGCGCGCGGATGTAAAAAAATAATTTTTTAAAAAATTCACCATAAATCAAAATATTGTTATAGAGACTTGTAATTTGTTTCAAAATGAAGGAAAATGATTGAATATTACGATACTGTAAGAGTTTTAGCTTACAAATGCAGTTTTCGACCATTTCGAACGAGTTAAAGTTGACCGAATGTCGAATTTTTGTTAAAATTTTTTTTTATATGCAAATATAAAAAAAAATGAGAAATGCTACAACCTTCCAATAATTTTTGTTATATTGTGCATGTTTTTGCGCACATTTTCATATATAAAACTCTAAAAAAGCGTAATATGAAAAGGCTCAAATATTAGGAGAATGTGACCTACGCGTTTCGGAGATTTTCGGCCGAGAATCGGCGCGCGGACAGAATAAAAATATTTTTTTTTTTTTTCAAATATTCACCATAAATCGAGATATTGTTCTAGAGACTTGCAATATGTTTTTAAATTGAAGATAAATGATTGAATATTACTAGACTGTAAGATTTTTATGTTACAAATGCGTTTTTTGACCATTTCGGTTGAGTCAAAGTTGACCGATCATAGTTTTTTTCGTACTTATCATACTTTATATGCAAATATTTCAAAAATGATAAATGCTACAACCTTCCAATATTTTTTGTTATATTGTGCACGTTTTTGTGCACATTTCCATATATAAACCTCTAAAAAAAGCGTATTATGAAAAGGCACAAATATTAGGAGAATGTGACCTACGCGTTTTCCGAGATTTTCGGCCGAGAATCGGCGCGCGAACAGAATAAAAATATTTTTTTCAATAGTCACCATAAATCGAGATATTGTTCTAGAGACTTGCATATGTTTTAAATTTGAAGATAAATGATTTGAATATTTCCTAGACTGTAAGATTTTATGTTATAAATGCGTTTTTTTGACCTTTTCGGTTGAGTCAAGTTGACCCGATCGTAGTTTTTTTCGTACTTATCGTACTTTATATGCAAATATTTCAAAAAATGAGAAAAATGCTAACAACCTTCCAATATTTTTTGTTATATGCATGTTTTTGCGCACTTTCCATATATAAAACCTTTACAAAAAAAAGCATAACATGAAAAAGGCTCAAATATTAGGAGAATGTGACCTACGCGTTTCGGAGATTTTCGGCCGGAGAATCGGCGCGCGGAGGGGGAAAAAAATATTTTTTTTCAAAAAATTCACCATAAATCGAGATATTGTTCTAGAGACTTGCAATTTGTTTTAAAAATTTAAGATAAATGATTGAATATTCTAGGGACTGTAAGATTTTTATGTTATAAATGCGTTTTTTGACCTTTTTGGTTGAGTCAAAGTTGACCGATCGTAGTTTTTTTCGTACTTATCGTACTTTATATGCAAATATTTCAAAAATGAGAAATGCTACAACCTTCCAATATTTTTTGTTATATTGTGCATGTTTTTATGCACATTTCCATATATAAAAACCTTTAAAAAAATCGTAATATGAAAAGGCTCAAATATTAGGAGAATGTTGACCTACGCGTTTCGGAGATTTTCGGCCGAGAATCGGCGCGCGGAGGGGAAAAAAATATTTTTTTCAAAAATTCACCATAAATCGAGATATTGTTCTAGAGACTTGCAATTTGTTTTAAAATTAAGATAAATGATTGAATATTACTAGACTGTAAGATTTTTATGTTATAAATGCGTTTTTTGACCTTTTCGGTTGAGTCAAAGTTGACCGATCGTAGTTTTTTTCGTACTTATCGTACTTTATATGCAAATATTTCAAAAATGAGAAATGCTACAACCTTCCAATATTTTTTGTTATATTGTGCATGTTTTTATGCACATTTCCATATATAAACCTTTCAAAAAAGCGTAATATGAAAAGGCTCAAAATTTAGGAGAATGTGACCTAACGCGTTTCTGGATATTTTCGGCCGAGAATCGGCGCGCGGAGGGGAAAAAAATATTTTTTTCAAAAATTCACCATAAATCGAGATATTGTTCTAGAGACTTGCAATTTGTTTTAAAATTAAGATAAATGATTGAATATTACTAGACTGTAAGATTTTTATGTTATAAATGCGTTTTTTGACCTTTTCCTTTTCGGTTTGAGTCAAAGTTGACCGATCGTAGTTTTTTTTGTTTTTTCGTACTTATCGTACTTTATATGCAAATATTTCAAAAAAATGATAAATGCTACAAACCTTCCAATATTTTTGTTATATTGTGCATGTTTTTGCGCACATTTCATATATAAACCTTTAAAAAAAGTGTAATATGAAAAGGCTCACATATTAGGAGAATGTGACCTACAAGTTTCGGAGATTTTCGGCCGAAAATCGGCGCGCGGAGGGAAAAAAAATATTTTTATCAAAAATTCACCATAAATCGAGATATTGTTCTAGAGACTTGCAATATGTTTTAAAATGAAGATAAATGATTGAATATTACTAGACTGTAAGATTTTTATGTTATAAATGCGTTTTTTGACCTTTTTGGTTTGAGTCAAAGTTGACCGATCGTAGTTTTTTTTCGTACTTATCGTACTTTATATGCAAATATTTCAAAATGAGAAATGCTACAACCTTCCAATATTTTTTGTTATATTGTGCATGTTTTTGCGCACATTTCCATTTATAAAACTATAAAAAATAAGCGTAATATGAAAAGGCACAAATATTAGGAGAATGTGACCTACGCGTTTCGGAGATTTTCGGCCGAGAATCGGCGCGCGGAGGGAATAAAAATATTTTTTTCAATATATATAAAATATTCACCATAAATCGAGATATTGTTCTAGAGACTTGCAATTTGTTTTAAAGTGAAGGTAAATGATTGAATATTACTAGACTGTAGTAATATGCTTACCCAAAACAAAAAAAATTTATAATATATATATATATATATATATATAGATATATATATATATATATATATAGCTATATATATAGTATATATATATATATATATATATATAGATATATATATATATATAGATATAAAATTTTTTTTTATACGTAAAATATATATATTACATTCTTCGATTCTGGTACCAATACATAAATAAAAGGAATGCAGGTGACACTTCTCTTTTCGCATACAATGAAATGTCTTATTATTATTTTATCATGCACACATTCAGATATATAAGAAATTGTAATAAATATAAAACTAAATATAAAATAAATGCAGAATACTCACTCGTAATCCTGACTCTTCATTCTATTCTTGTTTTCTCCCTCCTCCATTGAAGAGTCTTGCATTTTTTTCCACTCGACATGACGAGGTACAGGTGGAGGAGGGAGACGCGCGCCCTTTTTGTTACTGCTGATGGACCCGGCGGCCCCGTGCGCCCTCCGCTGTCGGTTTAGGGGGCGCGCTCTAATACATGACCTTAGTGTGGTACTTTCGGTCACACTCCCCTATCCTGCAAAGAGCAACTTTGCAGAGACGACAGAAGAACCGGTTGTCTCTCCTTCTGCCATTCATATGGCACACCCGGCACCGTTTCTGCCTTCGCCCTTCTAAGGCCTCCAGTATGTGTTCCCCTGGCTGCAGCCGACACGCAGGGTCCACTACCCGACGAGAAGCGGTGATGGCGGGGCCGGCAGCAAGAGGGGCGTTGTCAGCAGGGGCGGCGGCAGCAGGGGCGTCGGTCAGCAGTGGGGCGGACGGCAGCAGAGGGGCGTCGTCAGCAGGGGCGTCGTCAGCAGGGCGGTGGCGGCATGGGAGGTCGAAGCTGAAGTTGGCCTCCTATCTGCCCTTTCCTCTAGGGGCAGATCTGCAGCTCGGGGCAGGGGGTCAGTTATGGAAGGCCACTCATCGGGATCGAGTTGATGAGGGCATTCCCGGCTACCTCTAGGAACTGTATGTGGGTCAACCTCGGAAGATTGTCACCGCGGTACCCACAGTACAGTATGTAGGCATTTTGGAGGGCCAACTGAAGGATGTATTTGAGGAGCTTCTGTGTCCACCTTCTGGTTCTCCTGGCGAAGGGATAGTACTGGATGAGCTGATCAAAGAGATCAACTCCTCCTATGTGCCTGTTGTAGTGCCCAATGACAGTAGGCCGCTCGGTACGAAACTCCTCAAACACAACTCGGCCCTGTCGACGTGTCTTCTTCTGCTGTACGATCTCTTCTTGGATGGGTTCATGACTTGTCGTAATCATGGGGACAAGTCGGACACCCTTCCAACAGATGACGAAGACAGCGCCCTTCCGCCGCCACTCTGTCTCTCCTCTTGCCAGGTGTTGCGGATGACTAGCGAACCTCTTGAGGACATTCGGGGCCCCACGCACCAACCGAAGGGTACCACTGACGTGAGCACCTGCTTCATACAGTTCCTGGGCCAGGGATACCGAGTTATAATAATTATCCATAAACAGGTGAATAAACAGGTGATATCCCTGGTTACGGAAACGTCCCACAAGGTTGAATACAGTGTCACACAGCGTGGAGAAGACCCCGGTATACACTGAAAAGTCCACAACGTATCCAGTGTTGGCCTCGGTAATGAGAAAGAATTTCACACCATATTTCTTTGGCTTCTTGGGGTTATACACTTTTATACTAAGACGTCCTTTGTAAGGCATCATCCCCTCATCCAAAGACAGGTTCTTTCCAGGAATCACGAGATTACTACACCGCTCACGGATATAATCCAACACTGTACGCACTAAAATGAGGTGATCACTGTTATTCCGGGGTATGGCCCTTCGGTTGAAGTACCTGTCCAACGCCAGGAAATTATCACGGGACATAACGCCAGGCACATTCGGCATACATAAAAAATAATTTCTCCTCCAATATTGCCTGACGTCGACAGCAGGTGTCATACCAAAATAAATGTGGAGCCCCAAAAAATGCGCCATGTCATTGAGGTTGCAACCCCGCCAGTAATACGACCAAGGTCGTCCTCAGCTCATACCGGCAGTACCGAGCGTAAGTCCACCGTCTCGTGTACCAGGTATTCCAGCAATTCCCGTGGTCAGGAAAAGCTGGATCAACCCCAAAACAGTACGGGGTACTGGTACGGTCATCCCAGGGGTTGCCGTGAAGGGGTGCATGTTAGGAGGGGTGGGGTCCTCCGTCCACCCCTCGTCACTCTCCGACGACCGACCTTCACCTTGGCTGGCGCGACGAGCCGACCTTCTACGTGCCCAGTGCGCAGCCGCTACGGTGCGGGCACGATGCACCACTACCCACCCCGTTGGCCCACACCCTCACTTAGGCCCTCACTTCGTATCGTCCTCTGCGATAAAACTTGAGCCCGTATCCCCACCCTCCCCCTCCTCCTCAGATTCCCCCTCGTAAGCACTGAACCCACTGAATTCGAGCTCACTTTCGGGATGTGAGCCTCGAACGGACATTGGGGGCAAATATTCATCCTCACTTTCATCGGGACTGATGTCCTCATCACTCGATGACCATCCGCCATCAAAATGAGGACTTGCGACATGTTCCCGATCAAGCTCCGAAAGATACTCGTTTATGTCCCTTGGTTGGAGGCCTCCCAAATGCCTACGAATGCCCCTAAGGACGCCCACATGCTTCCTAGGGGTAACCAAAGGCATACGATGTGTTCCTGAAACACTTTCAGCCACACGTGGCCGCACAGAACGGCCTTGAGGCGCGGGGTCATGCCTAGGGGTGCTTGGCCCCATCGCCAGCATCCAGGTCCAAAACTCGCCTTACACGATCCCTTCCGACGGGTAAAACACGCCTTTCACGGTTCACACGTCGTTGAGACATATCTACGAATGTCCTGTAGCAATACAAATGCTCAAAGTCTCGCACAAGTCCAGAAAAACACGCTTTTCATGAAAGATCGCTCTCGGATGGTGCGCTACTGATGCTGGCTGGAGCGAGAAGAAGGGATATCGCGCATGCGCACCTGGGTCACGCTTCAAAACAAAACAAGGCCTTGATCCGTGAACTCCCAGCATCCCCCAAGGCGCGTGATTCAAAAGTTTTAGGCTGGTAGGCCTATAAGTATTTTTCCGCGAATTTTAAAAAAAACTTTCGTATGTCGACGTAAAATACGTCCAGTCGGCACCCGACAGACAATTTATCTCGACGTAAAATACGTCCAGTCGGCGTTTAAGGGTTAACAATAAATAAAATAGTAAGTTGGGCTGAAAAACAGGGTTTTAAAATCTCTGTAAGCAAGACTAGTGCTGTCCACTTCTGTCGTATTAGGGGAGTGCATCCTGATCCAGACCTGTATTTGTATGGCCGTAGAATCCCATGTGTAGAACAAGCACACTTCTTAGACCTAGTTTTTGACAGTAGATTGACTTGTGTCCCCCATATCAAACATATAAAAGCAAAGAGTCTAGAAGCTCTACAAATCTTGAAGGTGCTTTCTCACACCAGTTGGGGAGCTGATAGAAATCTTTTACTAAAGCTTCATAAATCTTTAATCTTATCAAAGCTGTCATACGGTTGTGAAGTATATTCTTCAGCTTCCTCATCTAACTTAAAAATTTTAGATTCAGTTCGTCATTCAGGTATTCGTATAGCCACAGGAGCTTTCCGTTCATCACCAATATCTAGTTTGCTAGTTGATGCAGGAGAGATGCCCCTTGAACTCTATCGCAAGTTATCATTACTTCGGTACTGGTTTAGAGTGCAAAGACTCCCCAAATCTCTGGCATTTGCTGTGGTAAATAGAAATATTTTTAACGGTTTTTACGAAAGTCATCCAAGGTATCCCATTCCTTTTAGCTATAGAATTAAAAAAAAATTTAGAGAAAACAAATATTAATAAATTTCCCATTATCCCCTTTGTGTATCCCAGTACTCCTGTCTGGAGGTTACCTGATGTGAAATTCTGCAGGTACTTCAATGGAGCAAAGAGGGGTAAATCTGATGAGGAAATGAGGGCCATATTTTTAGAGCATGTATTAGAGCATGTAGATACAAGTTTTATATTTACTGATGGCTCCAAATCCAATGCTGCCGTTGGATATGGAGTTTTTAGCGAATCTTTTAACCGAAGAGGTGCACTTCCCTCTGTCGCCTCAAACTTTACAGCTGAATTGTATGGCATCCTAGTAGCACTGGAACATATTGCAACACTCCCAGTGTGTAGCTACAAAATTGTAGCTACACAATATTTTGTGACTCCAAAAGTGCCTTACAGTCCCTGGAAGTCTTTAATACTGATCATCTGTTGGTGTTGAAGATCTTGCAGTGGGTCCTCTTGCACCAAAATAGAGGCAGCATTGTTTCATTTTGTTGGGTTCCTGCCCATGTGAACATATCGGGAAACGAAGAGGCAGACAAGCTAGCCAAATCAGCAGCGCAAACTTTGGTACCGAGAAAATGCCCTGTTCCATATTGTGATACATTCTTTGATATATGGAAATCTGTCCAGCATTTGTGGGCACTTCAGTGGGACAGAGTAGGCCCCAATAAAACGAAAGAAATTACTAGACACTCACCCTTGGAAATATGACCTAATACCAAGGAAGTGGGAGGTTGTATTGTGTAGATTACGTATTGGCCATACGTGTTTAACTCAAGGCTATCTGATGGATAGGGAGAATGAGCCCTTCTGTGACGGTTGCTTAGTTCCACTGACTGTTAGGCATTTACTGGTTGAGTGTCCCAGTCTAGTGGAACTTAGGAATCGTTTTTTAGCTTATAGTAGTGAAGTAGGTGGTAATTATAGCATGCCAAAACTGTTGGGAGAAAGCAGGTGTGTTAATAACGTTATCTCTTTTATCAAAGAAGCTGGTCTTCTCAAATATATCTGACAGCTGTGCTGTCTTAGTATATACTTTTTTCCCTTTTTTTATGTTTTATTGTTATTTATTCAGATTAATTAACAATTCTTTATATTAGTTTTATTTGATCAGAGTTTTATTCTTATTTTTATCAGAAATTTATTTTATTTTTTAAAAATCAAATTTATATGTATCTGTTTTAAAAAAATAAAATTTATAATATATTAAACAAGATTTTAAATAAAGTTAAAAGATTACACTTAATATTCGGCGTCGATGACCCAGGTAGTTGTGACGCCAGAAAACCCACAATCAATCAATCAATCAATCAATTTCCCCCGTTCAGCCTGATTCGCAAGGTGATCAGCCGAGTGCTGGCCACCCCGAATCTCAGGATGATCCTGGTGGCTCCCAAATGGCCCCAGGCTGTTTGGTATGCAGACCTGCTGTCTCTGCTTGCAGAAGCACCGAGAGAGATTCCCCCTTGCCACAACCTTCTCGTCCAGCCACACGTAGAACGGTACCACTGGGCAGTCCAGTCTCTACATCTTCACGGCTGGCTGTTATCCACCATCTCTTGCGAGCGAGAGGCTTTTCTTGCAGAGCAGCAACAGAGATGGCTGGACACGTCAGACAGTCCTCTGCAGCTGTGTACCAGGGATAGCGCCTGGTTGGCGCCTCGCGCCTGGTTGGCGCCTCGCGCTTAACTGGTAGTTCTTTGCGGCTGACTGGCGCTCCGCGCCTGGCTGGCGCTTCGCGCTCGGCTAGCGCTTCGCGCTCGGCTAGCGCTTCACGCCTGGCTGGCGCCTCACGCCCCGAACTCGCGGGTCTGTGAAAAATAGACCCTTCATCCGAAGAAGAATCTTCTTTTCTGGGAGGTTGATAGTAAGGATTTTTTTACTTCTTCACAGGAAGATTATCATCCTTTCTTCTTGGAGGATCTCTCGAAAGAACCCCGACTAGAGAAGCAATAGACTCTTGCATGTCCTTTAATATCTTAGTCGTTTCTTCTCTTTGGTCTAAACGAGAGGAAGGAGAGCATTCTTTCTCCATTCTCCATGACTTAGCGGGAGAAGCCAAAACCTTTGCTTTCTTAATCTCTGTCGGGGAGTCCTCCGAAAAACGTTCCGGACTCGAGTTTATGCCCGATTCTTCCCAGATCCTCTTCAAGGGACGAGAACGATCCGCTGATCTCCATCCTCTTTTAGGTAAGGAATTCTCCGAAGACGAAAAACATTCACGTAGAACACTTTTTCTAATGCGTTCTCTGGCAGTCTGTGACTTTACAGATTCTGCCGAAGAGACGTCTGACTGGTGGGGATCCTCCATAACCTCCGTAAGGCTTTTGACATTCCTTCTCCTCTGGGCTCTGGGAGCTTGAAAGAGGTCTAGGCCTGGGAGCATTGTGAAGCCAATCAGACGCCTCCTCCACTTCACTGGGGAAATTCACATCACTTTCCACAGCACTACTTTGCTTACCTTCTATGGCAGCCATTTTACGCTCCATTTTCATAAGCGCAGCTTTAAGGCTTGCGATCTCCAAAGCAGAGTCCGTAGGATCTGCATTCGGAGAAGGTCCTGAAATATTACAAGGAGCGTTCATAATGTTAGAGGAGGGTACAATATTACTCACCAAACCACTTGAAGATTGAGAGCTAGGCTTGGTTTTGGAAGATGACTTCCTTAACCGGTCTTTCTCTAATTTCTTTAAATAAGAAGTTAGAGACTCTCAGAGCCACTCTTCAGCAGGTAGCGGATTTCCTCTCTTTTCTTCGCCGAGATCAGCTTCTCTCTGTCCCCACAGTCAAAGGATATACAGTGTTCCCCCCGTATTCGCGTTCTCCGAATTCGCGGACTCACACATTCGCGGATTTTTCTTTGGAACCTATCTAGAAATTATTCGCGGACGGACTCGCCTATTCGCGGAAATTTCCGACGAAAATAATCACTAATTAGTGTATTTTGATGTTTATTTTCATGACTAAATACATTTTTATGATACAAAAATGATTTACTAATTTTCAAATATTAATTTTGATTAATACTGTATTAGTAAGTTTAATAAATTTAAATATCACATAATAAAAATAATAATTCTCTCTCTCTCTCTCTACTACAAAGATGTATGTTTTTTTGTATGATAAATAAATGATTTACTACTTATTTTCAAATATTATATTAATTTATACCAGCGAATAATATCAATTCATTAAAGAAAATACCATAGTGAATTAGTAAGATTTTAGCTTATAAATGTAAAAAATTATGGAAGAATGAAGGAAATCCCTGTCAGATTCTTTCTAAAAAAAAACTCAGATATATGTATCAAGTGACCGGAGGGGGAAGGAGCTGATTTGTTGCTATCATCAAGTGGGCATGAAATTTCCATCTCTCTCTCTCTCTCTCTCTCTCTCTCTCTCTCTTTTACTGAGATGAGAGATTTTTATGGTACATATATGTATAATATGTTTATTAATATATTCAAATAATAATAATAATAATAATAATAGTAATAATAACTGTAATTACAAAAATCATATGTGAAAGTATTTTACAAATACTACGATAATACTATCTCTCTCTCTCTCTCTCTCTCTCTCGCTCTCTCTTCTCCTCTCTCTCTCTCGTCTCTTAAAGCGATGTATGTTTTTTTTGATGATGATTTACTAATTTTCAATATCAATATTAATGTAAACAGCAATAATATAAATTCATTAAAGAAAATACTAAAGTGAATTAGCAAGATTTTAGTTTATAAATAAAAAGAATTATGTAACCCCGTGTCTTGTTACGTAGCCAGCTTTGTTGGCTGGGTTCCAACTGTCAAATCCAGTGTTGCCATCTACGGATCATTGAGATTCTCTCTCTCTTTCTCTTTTGCTGATATATATGAGATCACTTCTATGGTACATGTGTATGTTTATTAATATTTTTGCATAATAATAATAATAATAATAATAATAATAATAATAATAATATAACTAATCTCAAAATTCATGTGTGATAGTATTTTAAAGAAGTACAATAATCTATCTATTTCACTCTTTTGGCTGTTTATATATTTCTAATGGTAAAATGTTTAAGATTACTTTAAAATGATATAAATAATACCAATTCAATGGTATATTTGATGTAGGATAATACTTTAAGTAGACATTTGGTATTTGTGATTTCACATTCCATTGTTCCCTTGTAAAAAGAAAATGGATGTCTCAAATAGTAATAGTATGAAAGAAAACGTGCATGACCGAATACTTATGGGGGGACTGAATTATTTTCACATACGTAACTAAGTCATTCAGTACGTACATAGTATGTATTTATGTATAAACATAAAATGTAAGATTTACTTTAAAATATTATTAATAATATTTCAAAGATTAATATGAACCATAATAGGATATTTTATGTATATTTGATGAAGGATGGTCTTTAAGGGATACTTTGGTGTTTGCATGTCCAAGATAGTTTATGAGCATTTTTAGAGGGGGGTTCCAAACATTCGCGGATTCTAACTATTCGCGGGGGGGTCTGGTACGCATCCCCCGCGAATACGGGGGGACCACTGTAGAGCCACCCTGGCACTGGTCCTGATACTGAGGGGATTGGATATCTTGGACTCGTTCGAGATCTCCTTGCTTATGAGGAGCTTTGAGAGGTCTTGCTCACCCAGGGAACTCAGGCCCCTGGGATGGGGTGTGACTCTCGTCCTTAGGAGTTTGACTCGAAGACCCTTCGAGCCACTCCAAGAGTCGTCAGACAGGGATCTGACCCTCAAGACCCTCTTCTTGCTGGCCCTGGCATTGGCGAAGAGAGTAGGGGAACTTCATGGTCTTTCCTTCGACGTTAAACATTCCAGGGGATGGGGATCTGTGATGCTCGATTTCGTCCCGAACTTCGTAGCTAAGACTCAGAATCCGTCAATCCCTGACGACAGGTTCGAGTCTTTCACAATCCCCTCCCTATTGGATTTCACCGACAACGATACGTATGAGGTTCTGCTTTGTCCTGTGAGGGTGCTATGACGCTATCTGAAGAGAACTCGGCACCTCAGGCCTGAGTGTCGATGCCTCTTCGTTAGCACCGGGGTGACCAAGAAAGAAGTATCCAAGAACACACTTTCTTTCTGGCTACTTGAGGTAATCAGGAGGGCATACGAAGTTGATGGTAGCGACATCATCCGTACCCTTCGTCCGAGAGCCCACGAAGTCAGAGGCATTGGTCCTTCCCATGCGTTCCGCAAGAACTTCTCCGTGGCGCAGGTCCTAAAGGCAGGGGTCTGGGCCAACCAGACCACCTTCACCTCCTCCTACCTTCTGGATATTGCCCACAGGTCCTTGGATACTTTTTCCTTGGGACCCGTGGTGGCTGCTCAACACGTTGTGTAGCTTACCCAGCACCCGAGCAGGCAGAACAGCATCGAATCCTGGTGTGACTGCAAGAATGGATGAGTGAATGAGAGTGTGACTGGCTTCTCTTCCCCCTCTTTTTCTCCCCTCTACCTGTGGGCAGAGGGACGCGGTCGTCACCCGCTGGAAAAGGACAAGATGCAGGTAAACTACTCGACTGAGCCCCATCCTATCCCTTTCATTAGGGATAGGAGTGAATGTCCATCACTTCCCCCAACAAGGGGGGGGAAGTGGAAGCCAACAAGAGACAAACCCATAACTTTATGTTGCCTCTTGCAACAGGAACAAGTTCTTGCTTGCTAGTTTTAAGAGGTACGCTTGCCTCCCTCTTATTACTTGGGTCCAGAGGTCTGACCATTGATCCTGCGGTACATACCCTGATCAATTGGGCAGAGGCTAGGATCCCTCCCTCTGCTCTTACGACCAGGGAGGGAATCCAAGGTTGTTCAAACACCAGTCTGTTCTTAAGACTCAGATTCCTCCCACCAAGAAGTGAGTCTTCCTATTGTAAAAGGACCGATGGTTTGTATTACGTATCGGAACAAATGACAATTTGTCGAAAATTGTATTTTTCCTAACTATACAAACCTGAGGTCCTTTACATATAGTCCCCACCTCATGCCACCCCTCACTCTGCGTTTTTCCTTGGCCTAAAGCAAAAGTGATTCTTCACCTCCCAGTGACGCTGCGCACGCACTGTCGGACAAGCAGTTAACTACTGAACTCCCTTGTTCGAAGCTTACGGCCGTTCCAGCTGCCGCTAGTTACCTTCCTATTGTAAAAGGACCTCAGGTTTGTATAGTTAGGAATAATGCAATTTTCAACAAATTGCCATATTATACCAACAAGTATATAAAACATGGGAATTCTTCCTACCTGTTGTTACGGACCCACAGATCTCAGAGACAATGTTACGGCCTCTGAGGGAGGTCCGCTTCAGGTTCGATATAAAATAAAAAAAAACTTATCAACACAAACAGTTGAAACTGGGGATATGAATATAGAAAGAAACACTAACACAACAAAGGTTTATTTACAAGCTTACTAACAAAGGTAAATGCAGAATGGTATCTCCTATTTACATAAAAAGATAGAATCTTACACTGCATGAACTGGGGGAAACAGTGAGGCAATTAAAATACTTGCTACTCGATTTGGCGGTTCGACGCGCTGGCTTCATAAATGTAGATCGGCGATTGCGGATGTCCTCTTGACTCCGTATTGCAGAAACTAATCTTCTTGTAAGGCAGGAATTCCCCAACACCTGTAACAGGACCTTTTCTTCTTTGAAGTCTACTCGACATCGAGATAACACGGTAGACCACACCTGAAGACGACTAGACCAATAGCCAACCAACTCTCGAACAACTCTTCTTTTGATTGATACTTCGTCGGTTCCTTTTTCTCGTATCTCACGGAAGATCTCTGCTGCTGCTGATCTCTCACTGATAATCTGATCTGTGGCTCTCTGTGACTAACTGGTGATCCCTCTCTTTTACGATCTCTCTCTCTTCTACGATCACTGCTCTCCAAAGTTCGTTCGTCGTATTTATACGGCACTCTGGGGGCGGAGCCTACGGCGAACATCACCGACTCCAGGGATTTCTAGAACTTCTTAGATGAAGCTAGACGAGGTATTGCATCAGAAATCGCGGCGTTTCTCACGTCCCGACGAGATCCACAACACTCCTGCCGATTCTCGAACAGCCGCGAGCATAGAAGCCTCCAACAGTGGCGCTAAAGCCTCCTTGCTGCCGAACTTCTCGAAAATGAGTTCTCCTTTCCTTTATCTTTCTTTGCTATGAAGCAATTACCATCACACGCCCCCCCAAAAGAGAAAAAAAATGAAATCAATTGATTTTATTTATTTATTTTTTTTTTTTTTTAGAGAAGCAAGAATTAGACAGCGGGGAAACATTCTGCATAAAGCTTTCATCCAGTCAAACACACACACTTCCCCACGCACACTCACTCGTGCGATAACAGAAAACGGTTATTAGGCTACTCATTCTGAAAAAACTAGAGAAGCTATCTGCTAAAACATTATCCTTCTCTCTTACTATATCCGTTTTCTGAACTCTGATTAAAACTTATAAATACTAAAACACCTCTTGTGTTTTTCTCAAAACTAATCTCACTCAGTAACACTGTTACACGGGCGGAGGCCAAGGCAAGGGGCGTTGTTTATAATTCTGAAGCAAATCTACATTTACTGACTTTGCTCTACTCTTACCCACATTAATTCTATAAGGTATATTTCCCCTCTTCTCTAAAATTGAAAAAGGTCCGTCGAAATTAGGAGATAAAGAGGAACCTTCTTTCTGAACTAGTACTAAAACTTTATCTCTCTCACACAAACTTCTCTCTTTTGCTCGAAGATGAGGGTTTCTTTCAGTTTCCCCTTTACTTCCGTTCGGGTTTTCTTTCGCTAATTGCCAAGCGCTTCCGTTCTCCTCCGCAAGCTGCCAAACATCTCTTAGATTGTTTTTATAATAATCAAGATTAGTTATGCAATCATCTCTACCCGCACTTCTAGACAAAGTTCCGAACATATTTATAATTACATCATCAAAATATTCGCCTACTGAAGAAATATTACACAACGGAACTCTGGAAATTACTTGAATCGGTTTCCCTGCAATTTGATATACAGGACAGCTTAAAACATACATCTTAAAACATACATCATTTTTCATCTTAGGCCAAAAGTACGTCCAACTAATAGACCTGAAAGTTTCATTTACTCCTAAATGTCCTTGCTCATTATGTGCTAACTTCAAAACTAGTTCACGAAGCTTCCTCGGAACTACTAATTGTTCTATGATTTCCACTTGACTACCTGACTTAGGACGAACATGACACGAAACTTCGTCCTTTACACAAAAAGTTTCCTTACACACATTGAGATCGTCATTCAGCTCACATTCAAAAATTCGGGTTAGTGTCTTATCCTCGCTCTGCAACTTGACTAGCTTCTCATCCTTATCCAAAACGTTAGAGCCTAATTCATCACCGTAACTAGGACTACATACAGGTACATTTACAACGTTACTCTCGACAGCTACGCCTTCCCCTTGGCTACCACTGTCAACCTCGATAGAGTCCGGTCTCTCAGCCACGCTCATGCTAAGAACCTCGCTACCTCTATCACACTCGTTCGAATCCACGAACTCACTCACGTTCGAATCCACGAACTCACACTCGTTCGAATCCACGAACTCACTCACGTTCGAATCCACGAACTTCATCACGTTCGAATCCACGAACAAATTATCACTGTAGTCTACTTCTGTATCTAAATCCGACCTAGTTACTACCATTCCAGGCACTGGAATATTCCTCACAACAGGATTCACATTCTTGGATAAAGCTAAGTCATTACCGACAATAATGTCAACGCCTTCAACGGGCAAACTGTCCACAACTGCAAGTTTTACTTCTCCTGACACTACCTGACTTTCTAAATTCAACTTCAACAAAGGACAAAGAACACACGTATTAGGAAATCCACCTAACATGACTTTCTCTTCCATATTGATTTCTGCCCTGTTCGGCACACACACTCTTCGAATAAGTGAGACAGCAGCCCCTGTGTCTCGAAGCAAGACCACTTCTCTCGAATCTACTCCTCCAAAAGAGGAAACTACGCCTTCCGACAGAAATTCGCCAAAAACTTTCCTAGTTTCTCTCATCATATCATCCCTACTTGACGAAAGGTTAACTAGCGATACTGGTTTCTTACCGTCCTTACTTTCTGCTGCACAATTTCTCGCTAAATGCCCTTTCCCATTACATCGGAAACAAGTTAATTCTGAGCCACTATATGCCATTCTACTCTTACAAACCTTAGACGTATGACCAGGTTTTCCGCATGTATAACAGGAATAGTCACTTCTACTCGCATTGCTATTACTAGGACTGAAACCATTACTGCTTTGTACTCTACCAGACGAAGGATCATTTCGTTTCCTACTAACACTCATATTATGAGTTAGACTATATTCGTCAGCTAGCCTAGTTGCTCCTGCAAAAGATACTTCTCGCCTATCCTCTATATAAAGTTTAATCTCAGGGGATACGTTATCTTTGAAGTTTTCTAACAACACTAAGTTCTTCAAACCGTCAAAATCCTCAACCTTAGCAGAAGTTAACCAATCAAAAAACAGCCTATCTAACTTCTTACCGTATTCTACATACTTAATATTTTCATCCTTTCTCAAATTTCTAAATTTCTTACGGTACGCCTCTGGTACTAGCCTATACGCGCTAAGAATGGTTTCTTTCACGATATCGTAATTATCACATTCCTCCTTAGACATGCAACTATACACAGTAAGTGCCCTACCACTCAAAACTGACTGCAAATATAAAGTCCACGTTTCTTTAGGAGAACCTACTCGTTCCATTAACTTCTCAAAACACATGAAATATGTCGTAACATCTTCCTCATCAAACTTTGGTACTAATTTTAGCACTGCACTCATACCTAACGTATCAGCTTCGTTTTCGTTCTCGCCTGACCGACTGTTACGAGTACTTTCCCTTAACCGAGCAATTTCCAACTCATGCATACGCTCTTTCTCTCTTTCTTGTTGCTGCATTTCTCTCTCAGCTGCTCTTTCCTCTCTCTCAGCCGCTCTTTCATCTCTCTCATACTTTTCCCTTTCTTTCCTTTCAACATACTCACGGAGATCATTCCCCTCTAGACCTAGTAGCTTACCTGACTCAACAAACTCTTTCACCATCTCACTCATTCTGATTCTTTCTGTATTCTCCCTGTTTCAAACTGTTATGGTGTTGATATCCTGGCAAGGTCGCCACAAATGTTACGGACCCACAGATCTCAGAGACAATGTTACGGCCTCTGAGGGAGGTCCGCTTCAGGTTCGATATAAAATAAAAAAAAACTTATCAACACAAACAGTTGAAACTGGGGATATGAATATAGAAAGAAACACTAACGCAACAAAGGTTTATTTACAAGCTTACTAACAAAGGTAAATGCAGAATGGTATCTCCTATTTACATAAAAAGATAGAATCTTACACTGCATGAACTGGGGGAAACAGTGAGGCAATTAAAATACTTGCTACTCGATTTGGCGGTTCGACGCGCTGGCTTCATAAATGTAGATCGGCGATTGCGGATGTCCTCTTGACTCCGTATTGCAGAAACTAATCTTCTTGTAAGGCAGGAATTCCCCAACACCTGTAACAGGACCTTTTCTTCTTTGAAGTCTACTCGACGTCGAGATAACACGGTAGACCACACCTGAAGACGACTAGACCAATAGCCAACCAACTCTCGAACAACTCTTCTTTTGATTGATACTTCGTTGGTTCCTTTTTCTCGTATCTCACGGAAGATCTCTGCTGCTGCTGATCTCTCACTGATAATCTGATCTGCTCTCTGTGACTAACTGGTGATCCCTCTCTTTTACGATCTCTCTCTCTTCTACGATCACTGCTCTCCAAAGTTCGTTCGTCGTATTTATACGGCACTCTGGGGGCGGAGCCTACAGCGAACGTCACCGACTCCAGGGATTTCTAGAACTTCTTAGATGAATCTAGACGCGGTATTGCATCAGAAATCGCGGCGTTTCTCACGTCCCGACGAGATCCACAACACTCCTGCCGATTCTCGAACAGCCGCGAGCATAGAAGCCTCCAACAGTGGCGCTAAAGCCTCCTTGCTGCCGAACTTCTCGAAAATGAGTTCTCCTTTCCTTTATCTTTCTTTGCTATGAAGCAATTACCATCACACCTGTATACGATTACTAAGAGGAATCCATAGCCTTCCAACAATCCGTGCATTTACGTGTTGTAAAATGGACTCTACATGACTTGAACAAGTTAATTCATACACCTTCGTATCCTTTTTCAATCCAAACACCATGTCAATCCTCGGGGGAAGCATACTGGCTGGTGTCTCCGTGCTCCTCGAAAGGTTATTGAATTGACGAATCAAATCAATCACCTCCGAATACGAAGCCAGAAACTCTTGGTTTTCTCTTTCCTCCAGTTCTAACGCACTGTGTTCAGCCCCAGGAGACGTTAACTCACTCCTATCCTCTGACAAACGTCCGGGTGCACCATGGCCGTCCGACCATATGGCCGTGGCATCTTTGATCTTTAATGGCCACTGATGGCTCAATCCCGAATAGTCAGTAGGATTTGAGAACGTATTAATTTGCAATCCTATATACAAATACTATGAGAGCAATTTTATCATATTGCATTACTCTGACATCTAGAGTCCATGAAAAAAGTTTGTAAAAGGATCGGTGTATGTATCAAGTTCACCAACTCCTGCTGCAACAGAAATATCTGTTTGTTCCATTTAGCGGATAAAGCAGCAGCACAAGCGTGGAGAGATGCACTCTCCACCACCTGGGTCAAGAAAGTCACCAGTAAAGGGGGCCTTAGATGATTTTGATAAGGACTGTGTACGTTGGGAGATAATGGCTTTCTATGAAAGAGGTGAAATTCCAACAATAGTAAAACAGCTGGATAAGGTGAAGAAGCCACCTCTGAATTTCCCTTGAGCTTATATGTCCCTTCTCAAACTTGTTAAGAAACTCTGCTTTTGTTATAAGAAAGTTGAAAGCGGTAGGAAGCTCTTGATGGAAAGGAACGATATTGTTCTTGCCAGAAATAAATATCTAAGGCTTATTGATGAAAACAGAAAATCCGATTCTCCAAGACTGGGAATATATCTGGATGAGACATGGGTAAATCAAAATGAGTGTGTGGACAAATGTTGGACTCTACTGGATGGAATTGTTGGTCCACGAGTGACAACGGGTAAAGGAGCTAGATTTATCATAGTGCATGCTGGTGGAGAATATGTATATGTACCAGGAGGATTGCTATTTTTCATATAGAAAAATGGTAATAAGGGTGATTACCATGATAGTATGAATCATACATGCTTCCTATCATGGTTTCAAACACAGCTACTGGTAAACATTCCCGCTAGGTCGCTCATTGTCTTAGATAATGCTTCATATCATTCAAAAATATTGAACAACGCACCTGTCAGCAGTTCAAGGAAATCGGATATTGTCTCCTGGTTAACTAACCACAATATAGCTCATGACCCTTCCTATACCAAAACTGAACTTCTAGATGTGGTAAAGCAGCACAAGTACCTCCAGGAGTATGAAATTGACAAAATCGCTAGAGATGCTGGCCATGAGGTACTCAGACTTCCTCCTTATCACTGCGAGTTCAACCCGATAGAATTGAATTGGGCACAAGTAAAAAATGAGGTTAAGAAATGCAATTCAAATCCCAATCAGACTTTGACAAATGTTGAACGTATAACTAGACGTGCAATAGATAGAGTAACAGCAGAGGACTGGAAGTCATGTATGCGTCATGCAAGAGAAGTGGAGGATATTTATAGGAAAAGGGATATAGCACTTGACCATCTAACTGAGAAATTGAATATAAACATCACCAGTGACAGTGAGGAGTCGGTAAGCGATGATGAATGATTTTGTTATTTCAAGTTATTGTTTGATGTAGCCTATCCAATGATTGATTAATGTATTTTCCTTTGTTGAATCAATTAAATGTTTAATGTATCAAGATGTATGTTTATTTTACCAAAGCATGTTTACATATATTTGAAGCAAATTTCCATTATTAAAAGTTTGTTAGACCAGGTTATAACGCAGTGAAACTTCAAGGTATCAGTAGCAAAATATACTGGGTGGAGGATGAGGGTCGAGCGCTCTCTCTCTCTCTCTCTCTCTCTCTCTCTCTCTCTCTCTCTCTCTCTCTCTCTCTCTCTCTCTCTCTCTCTCTCTCTCTCTCTCAATTTCTATGAGTTTCTGTAGAAATAGCAAATTATTCCGGCGCTCGAATTTTGCCGTAGATTTCATAAATTAATTTTCAGAAGTAGCAAATTATAGAAATGGCAACACTGACTTAATCAGTTGAGTTGTCTACGGTGAGCGAGCTGTCAAAAGCAGGTGATCGCTGAGCGGCTGTTTCTCTCAATACACCTCCTCCCTACTTCCAACAGGCATATTTCGTGGTGTTTCATGTTTCATATAATTATACGGCATATTCAAAGGTATGCAATCGACAGCATATAAGTTATCATGAAACTTGGATTGTATTGTTTGATTTATTGAATCCATATGTAACATAATGCTCCGGAATAAGGCATTGCTTACATTCGACAAAGGTTTTTATCTTTGGCTTCGATTTCCTGTAATTTATAGCATTTTAATGATATGAAAATATTTCTAACTCCAGTTCTCTAATGATTTTTAACACTTAATAAGTTAATAGAAAGAGGATTCTATCATATCATACTATTTTCTATGAATATACAAGAAAGGACTAACGAAGTGGGCGGACCATCACCGCCAGCTTAGCATGTGACAGGTATAGGAACAAATGCTGGTGTTTCAGGGTCCAATACTTTGTCTGCCGATGGAATAAATTCTTCCTAGAACACCTTTTCCCTTGCCCTTGCTGCTTCAATTTCTCCATCCAACTTTAACAAATCTTCCTTGGCTTTTAATTCTGCCTGTTGTTGGGCTATTGTAGCTTGCTGTTGCACTATTTCTTCCTGTTTCTCCAGCAGTGCCCTCTGTGCAAACAAACCAGCCAACTTTGCCTTCTCCTGTATGTGAGCCGACTTCACACTTGATGCTGTGCTTCTAACTGACCTCCTGGATTTATGTGACCTGCTCCACAGTGAAGATCCTTCCATAGAATCCGGCAAACTTGCCTTTATTGTGGCTATCAATTGAAGCACCTGGATTCTGAATCCTATGACAGACAATTCTTTATCTTTAAACCTTTTGATTTCTGGCTGGTGCTCGTTGACAGGTAGTTGAGACAGGTAATCACTGTGGCAGTCCTTGTACTTGTTAATCCCTTCTTCAAACTCCTCCATTCCTGTCTTTACTAAATGGAGGTTGTCAGGTTTCTCCATACACTTGCTGACCTCATTCTGTTTCTTTGTGAGGGCAGAGAGAGCCGCAGTCTGGTTGTTCTTTAGGGTGCGCAACTTCTCTTTGGTGTCACCGTTGTCTTCTACCTTATCCTTCTGGTCTGTATTCATGTTGAAGATGAATGAACTATAGTAGTAGTAGTAGTAGTAGTAGTAGTAGTAGTAGTAGTAGTAGCAGTAGGTTTGTTCCTGAAAGGAATTATTGCAGACACTTAAATACATTAGCAAGTAGTAAAAAAATTCATAATATTCACTAAGTGACATAATGCACCTCGATATATCTTACAAAGTTAATTAAATACACCTTTATAAATTGACAATAATTTCATTACCACAATAAACCTCCTTAATTATATCAGGTTTTTATCATATTTATAAAATAAACAAATGTCAAATGTCAAAATAAACCAATTTACATCTTTTAACACCTTGAATGATAAGACATATAGAGCAGTTTTATATATATATGTTTGTCACAAAACTTACATCTGTGTGCCCAATTATATATCCTTTAAATTCCAAAATATATAAAACAACTGTACTAGAACACCGGGCTTGAACTGCCTTAGGAAGTGAGGTAAAACCATGTGATGTGTGTACACCTCTCAACTTTTAAACTACCACGTGAAAACTAACAACATGGTTTGTGTTTCTGCAATAATAGAGGTGTTGTCAAGCAGTCTTCAAGAGGTTGGACTCTGTTTTGGAAGAGAGGTTTTCTGCCTCCACTTCTAAGAGGTTTCAGGGAGGGAGATTTTTGTCCTTCGCCTTCTTCTACTCCATCACTGCCTCATCATTGTATCAGACGTTGGATGATCTAGGACTTTGTGATTACGTCTTCTGCGAGCGGAGGGAGTGCATCACCTTCTACCTCTCACGACTGTCTCCCCCACACACGTCTGTGGTCGTACAAGTGAGAGGGAGCGCTTCGCCAGCTGCCCCACACGGTTGTGAGCCATCCTCATCTTTGTTACATGGTCGGGTCTCCCCTCTGCATGCTGGTACGTAATGCATCAACATTTTCTCTTCATGGCTGTGTGTCTCTGCATGGACGTGTTCGTGACAGTATGAGAGTTAAGTCTTCGTCTTTCGTATGCGGACAGGTCTCAGGCTTGCACATATGTGCTGATTTTGTTGGTGGTGCTCCTTCATTGTCTGCCTTAGTTCCAGTTTGTCGCCGTAAGGATGATAAGGCGCCGATTAAAAAGTTGAAAGTTGCAGAAATAGAAGTGGTCCAAGCTTTGTGTAAAGATTCGTCACTCGACAAAACTGTGGTTGACGGTCGGGAGGGTAAGGATTCCTTGGCCCACGGACGATAGCCAAGATTGCTTCAGATAGACCTGTAGAAAGGTTAGTGAGTTCATCTTATCTTGCTAGACTGTGGCAGTCCGGTGGTAAGGCATTTTTTTTTCTGGCCCATCTTAGTATGAACTTATGGGCCAACCTTTAACTAGCCAGGAGAAATGCAGCTTTGCCCAAGGTGGCGAACTCAGTGGACTGAGTCTTTATCGGCACTCAGGAATGGGGATCTTCTGAATTTGCAGTTCCTGTTTCCAAGAATTGCCCTTTGCTGGGCAATTTTGTATTTTACCGAAGGTGATTGTGTGGAAGAGAGAATGAGTAAGTAGGCTGGTCTCTTTCTTTCTCGTTGTTCCTTTCTTCTACTACAGGTGGGTTGAGGAATAGACACGTCATATGCTAGACTAGTCTGATACAAGTGAGTTAGGTAATCATGCTGATAGTTAGTTTGCTTTATGTATTTTTGAAATAATCAAACCCTCTGTTTGGTAGCCAATACTCTGCTCTCTGGCAAGGAGGAGTTAGGAGTAATAACACGCCCCTGTGATTATATGGTTTGTTATTGAACGGTCAGAACTTTGTTTAGTCCCCTAGATGTAGTGAATCTGTTCATGTATCATTGTATTGCAACCAAGATGGCTGATTTGTTAGATATCAGTTTATCTATCTTCTCACGGGTATTGGTCCACCTCCTTTAGAATAGTTTTTTTCTAGGGAGGTAGTCAGGTGGGTAAACTCCCAGTGGGTTTAGGATGTTTGTACCTCCCTCCAAGTATGTCTATCCTACTGTTAAGACCGAAGGTTTGTTCTGCTTATGAGCAAATGACAAGTTTTTAAATCAATTTGTATTTTTCATAGCTAACAAACCTGAGGTCTTAACGTGTACTGCCCACCTCTAACCACCCCTCTTTACATTTTCTTATCTCCTGGGTTAGGAAAAGACTGGTGCGTCATGAGGTTGAATGTGTGGTCTCTGACCAGCTTTCACCTCATACACGCAGGCGTTGTCAGATCTCACAGATTCCTTGCTGTACAATCTGATTATTTTAACTGGTTACCAGCTGGCACTTTGAATATATCCTATTATTAAGACCTCAGGTTTGATAGCTATGAAAAACAAATTGATTTTAAAATTTGTCATTTTTTTCTTTCATCAACAGATTCTGAGCAGATGTGAAGTTAATTTCCATAGCAGTGCTACTCCAAGTCATGCTGATCATATAGATATTAAAATAAGTGACATTGACCTCAGGGTTTCTCCAGGTATGTAGTGATTTTTTTTAATAATCTTACACTGTCTATCTTACTATGTTTTGTTTGCTAGTTCAGAGATTTGTAATATGTATTGGGATACAATCCCTTGTACAGAAGATGAAGCCAACACCATGTATATGTAGTTGGAATTCTTGTAAGATACCAAACTTGTCACACAACTAATGTAACCAGAAAACCATTATTTACTATAAATATGAAACATATTTGCTGTCTTATGAGACGCACCAGTATATGATACACCCTAATTTTTGGGAGCTTACTTTGACTGGGGTTGGGCTTATGTTTCCCGGGGCCTATGATCCATTAGATTTCCATTAATATGACCTAGTAAGAGATCAATAAAGGGATTTTGACGAAGGAAAAATCTATTTCTGGGCAAGGGCCCGTGTCGCCCAGTGAAATGTCCCTTTACCACACATTTCTAAGGTAAATTATTACTAACATACCAGAGAAAAAAGCTAAATTGTAAATGTCAGAATATTCTGACTCGCTCACCTTATATAAAAGGTGTCGGTATGGTTTCTGGGGCGAGTGAAACCACTACCATGGGTCTCTTACCATTTAGATCCATCCTTCTTCAAAATTCCCCTACCTGAAAGGGCCGATGCAAGGCCTGCTCCCAGTTATGACTACTACTAGCGCCCCCGACGCCACCACTAGCGCCTCTACCGGTCATCCTTGGAGTTAACCTGTCAAGCTTGGGCCCAAGGGTGGGTAACAAAAGAAGGGTGGGATTTCACTGGGCGACACGGGCCCTTGCCCAGAAATAGATTTTTACTTCGTCAAAATCCCTTTTCTGGGCTCAGCCCGTGTCGCTTCGTGAAATAGTACCAGAGAAATGGCCACAAGCTTGAATAATGGATATAAGATATTGTAAGGATAAAATAAAATAACATTCAAAAATTAAGTACTATAATCTAAAAGAGCTATGAACTATAAATGATTATAATATAGACTTAAGATTAATTACGATAACTTACATTAATCTTAAAGATAAATATAATATCACAAATTTACAACTATGTGCACATATGGCACCTAAGTCATAGAAAAGGCTACATGGTGGCAGAACCGCAGGAAGGACGTCAGTGAGGCAGGTAGAAAGGAGATCTAGATCTAATTGCTAATACTACTTAAGCAGTGTCAGGAGAAACTGTGTTTGCCGCTGCCACTGCTGGAAATTTAAGAACTTCTAAGGACTTGAGGTAGTGACGTTTGAACACTGTCGGAGATTTCCAGCCTGTATACTTTTTCAGATCATCAAAATTCATATGCTTAAAGTAGTTGATTGAGGTAGCTACTGCCCTAATATCGTGAACCTTGGGGAACGAGTCTGGGTTGGCTTGTTTAATAAAATATGAAATCTGCTGCCTAATCCCTTTTAAGGAAATGGTGCCACCCTTTTCCCTCATGAATAAAGGGCCAGAGGATCTCATGGCCGTTCTGGTAAGATATGCTCTTAGGGCAGTAACTGGACATAAAGAAGGGTCCTGAGGAAGTGGGAGGATCTTCCAAGAGGCCCATCTCATTAATGGATCCTCATTTTTAGCTGAAAATTGACGATCTGGAGAAAGTAAAACTTCTCCTAAAAGGAGAAATTCTATATGACCTGAGTCTCTAGATAGAGCCGACAGTTCAGACACCCTGGCTCCTGAGGCCAGACTTAGAAGGAATAATGTTTTCCTCAGGAGGGGTAAGAAGTCACATGAGTTGTTATCAGTGTCTGAGGCCAGTTTGAGAACATCATTTAACCCTTAAACGCCGACTGGACGTATTTTACGTCGACATTTTTTGTCTCTCGGGTGCCGACTGGACGTATTTTACGTCGACATACAAAGGTTTTTTTAAAAATTCGCGGAAAAATACTTTTAGGCCTACCAGCCGAAAACTCTTGAATCACGCGCCTTGGGGATGCTGGGAGTTCCACGGATCAAGGGAAGTTGTTTTGTTTACAATCGTTACCAGCAGCGCGCAAGCGCGAATTTCTTTCTTCTTTGCCGCACTAAAAAGTATCTGTGACACATCTCTGAAATTATTTCGTCACTTTGACATAATATTTTTTACCATTTTAAATTAGCCGTTACATGGAGTATTATATATGAAAATGTGCGCATTTTTATGTAAAATGCAACAAAAAAATACTCATGATTGTAGCTTTTATCAGTTTTGAGATATTTTCATATAAATAACGATAAGTGCCAAAATTTCAACCTTTGGTCAACTTTGACTACTACCGAAATGGTCGAAAAACGCAATTGTAAGCTAAAACTCTTATATTTTAGTAATATTCAATCATTTACCTTAATTTTGAAACTAATTGGAAGTCTCTAGCACAATATTTCAATTTATGGTGAATTTATGAAAAAACTTTTTCCTTACGTCTGCGCGGTAACTCTTTTGAAAAAAATCATACATGCGATTGTGGTAATGTTTGCACCATTTTAAATTAGCCGTTACATAAAGTTTTATATATGAAAATGTGCGCAATTTCATGCACAATACAACTAAAAACAACCCATGGTTGTAGCTTTTATCAATTTTGAAATATTTTCATATAAAAAATGATAAGTGACAAATTTTCAACCTTCGGTCAACTTTGACTCTACCGAAATGGTCGAAAAATTTCGCAATTGTAAGCCTAAACAAAACGCTTATATTCTAGTAATATTCAAGCATTTACCTTCATTTTGCAACAAATTGGAAGTCTCTAGCACAATATTTAGATTTATGGTGAATTTATAAAAAAAATTACATTTTCTTTATGTCCTCGCGGTAACTCTTCCGAAAAAATCATACGTGCGATTGTGGTAATGTTTGCACCATTTTAAATTAGCCGTTACATAAAGTTTTATATATGAAAATGTGCGCAATTTTATGTAAAATACAACAAAAAGTAGTTGAAGGTTGTAGCTTTTCTCATTTTTGAAATATTTGCATATAAATCACGATAAATAGAAAAAAAACCACGTTCGGTCAAATTTGACTCTACCGAAATGGTAGAAAAACGCAATTGTAAGATAAAACTCTTATAGTCTAGTAATATTCAGTCATTTATCTTCATCGTGAAACAAATTCAAAGTCTCTAGCACAATATTTAAATTTATGGTGAATTTAAAAATAAAACTTTCCTTCCCTCCCCGCGCGGATTCTCCGCCACAAATCTCCGAAATGCGTAAGTCCCATTCTCAGAATATTTGCTCCGTTTCATATTAGGCATTTCATAGAGTTTTATATATGAAAATGTGCGCAATTTCATGTAGAATAAAACTAAAAATATTTGAAAGTTGTAGCTTTTCTTATTTCCGAAATAATTGTATATAAAAAAATATATATAAAAAAATTCGACATTCGGTCAACTTTAACTCGTCAGATATGGTCGAAAACTGCATTTGTAAGCTAATATTCTTACAGTATAGTAATATTCAATCATTTGTCTTCATTTTGAAAGAAATTGGAAGTCTCTAGGACAATATTTATATTTATGGTGAATTTTTGAAAAAAATATTTGTTTACGTCCGCGCGTTACGAATTCATGCATTATTTTGTGATAATATTTTCTCTGTGTTGCTTTTATCGTTTTACAATGTGTTATATACCAAAATGATCGCAATTTAGTGTACATTACAACGAAAAAAAAAGTAACTTGTTATCTTTAACCGTTTTGCGCACAGCGCGATTTGAATACAATTATATATGAAATTTCGTTTTTGCGTTGTCATATATCGTATTATTTATATATGATAATGATAATTTTTTTCATTTCTGATGGTTGCCTACTAAACTTCAGGCAATGACAAAAAAAGGAGTAAAAAATGAACTCTTAATCTTAAAAACTAAGCGCGCTGTGATTTTTTGAAAAAAATATTTTTTCCGCTTCCTCGCTCACTCTGAAACATCTCCGGCACACGGGAGACATTTTTTTTTTTACCGCTTCGGCGTTTAAGGGTTAAGAACCATGACACAGAATTAGGCCTCTCTGATGGTCTGAGCCTAGCACAGGCTCTAGGGATAGATGAAAAATAGGAGTCTGTTAGATCTATTTTAAAACCAAACTGGAAGATCTTCTTTAGTGCCGATTTAGTAGTAGTAATAGTACTAGCTGCTAAACCCTTTTCAAATGATGATCTAAAGAAGGAAATAGCCAGGTTGGTAGTCATGGTTGGAGATTCGGTCCCCCTCAGAAAAATGGCTAGTTTTTTAACAGCTGAGTCATATTGATGAAGGGTCGATTCTCTTTTATCCGATTCTAGGAATAGGATGTTTTGAGGATCAATATCAGCATCCCTTTTTGCTGCGAACTTCTTGAAGTCCATAAAGTTAGGGTTTTGAGAATTCCTGAGGAAGCGAACACAGTCTTCATTTGCACTAGTTGGGATAGCTTGGGATTGGGAATCCATTGAGGCTGGAGACCCAATTCCAACAGGAGTGGGAACCAGTTGCTCTTGGGCCAATTGGGGGCTACTAGGGCGACTTGTCCCTTGAATGTCCTGAGTTTGCACAATACTTTCAGAAGAAGATTTACTGGAGGAAAGATGTAAATCTTCTTCCATTGATTCCAGTCTATGGCCATGGCGTCCGTGGCATAAGCCAGAGGGTCCAGGTTGGGAGCCACATAGCAAGGAAGTTTGTGATTCGACTCTGTGGCGAAAAGATCCACTTGGAGCCCTGGAATCTGTTGGCAGATCCAATTGAATGACCGCCTGTCCAGAGACCACTTCGACTCTAGTGGGACTGAGCGAGAAAGGGCATCTGCTATCACGTTCTTCACTCCCGCTAGGTGTGTGGAGGACAGGTGCCATTTGTACTTGGCTGCTAGAGAGAATATGGCTATCATGACATGGTTCACATGGCTTGATTTGGAGCCTCCCCTGTTGATGCAGTGTACTACTTCTGCACTGTCCAACACCAGCTTGATGTGAGATCCCTTGGCTGGTTGAAGTCTTTTCAGGGTGAGGAATACCACCATAGCTTCTAATACGTTGATATGGAGCCGGCGGAATGGAAGGGACCAAGTCCCTTGTACCTTTTTGTACTGAGAGTACCCTCCCCAGCCGCTTAGTGAAGCATCCGTGTGGATAACTAATGCCGGCGAAGGAAATTGAAGAGGAATTGACTTTGATAGATTCTTTGATAGGCGCTTGCGTAGTATTGCCAGGATAGCGGACAACTTGTCCCGGGACTTGCTGTTTGCCCTTGAGCGCCAGACGCGGTTTATGTCTTTGAGTTTTGCCTTCAGCAGAACGTCCGTTACTGAGGCTAATTGAAGAGAGCCCAGGATCCTTTCCTGGCTCCTTCGAGATGTCTGTTTGCACTTGAGAAATTGTCTGGTTGCTTTGGCTATTTCTCTTCTCTTTGACGACGGAATTGATAGTGTGTGTGAGTTTAAGTCCCACTGAATGCCCAGCCACTGAAAGCGAGAGTCCGGTGTCAACCGGGACTTGGTCTTGTTTATCTGGAACCCTAAGTGTTCCAGAAACTGGATTACTTTGACCGTTGCTTAGTGGCATTCTTCGATGCTTGTTGCCCAAACGAGCCGATTGTCCAGATACGCAACTACCATTATTCCCTGAGACCTGAGTTGTTGAACTACTGTCTCCGCCAATTTCGTAAAGACCCTGGGGGCTACATTTAGCCCGAAGGGCATTACCTTGAAGGAGAATGCCTGGTTCCCTAGCCTGAAACCTAGGTACGGGCGGAAGTGTCTTGCCACTGGAACATGATAGTATGCATCTGTAAGATCGATAGAGGTGGTGACGGCCCCACGGGGAAGTAAGGTCCACACCTGCGAGATAGTCAGCATTTTGAACTTGTCGTAACGAATGAATAAGTTTAGACAGGATAAGTCTAGACTTATTCTTCGTTTGTTTGAGCCTTTCTTTGGCACGCTGAACAAGCGACCTTGAAACTTTAAATGCCTGACTTTTGACACTACCCCTTTCTGAAGGAGTTCTTGGCTATACTCTACCAATTCCGCTGTCAGTTGTTGATAGAAGATTTTGGATGAAGGAGGGCCTTTGGTCCAGCTCCATCCTAGGTTTTTGAACGCAATGCTCTGTGCCCAGCTGCTGAACCTCCATCTGTGACGAAAGAGGAACAGTCTCCCTCCTACCTGAGGGTTCTCACTGGCTCGGGGCAGGTCGAGACCCACGCCCTCCCCGTAAGTGCTTCCCTCGGCTGGATGCTTTTCCGCCGCCTCTCTGGCGAAAGGCACCTCTAGCCCTGCTGCCTCTTCCGAACCTGTTGAAAGGTTGGAACGATTGGCCTTCAAATACTGGGTTGAAGGCCAGAGAGACAGCAAAGGAGGTGGAAGCTTGACCTTGAGGGGTCAGCAGCAGAAATTGTTGCTGAGGCTGTGCCTTTGATGTAGATGGCTGTGGCACTTGGGAAACTGGCACTGCCTGAACTACTTGCTGTTGCTGAGGAGCCTGGAAAGGCTGGAATTTCCTAGGCTTCTTGACTTTCTTGGACGAAGAAGTCGACTCCGGTTTCCTCTTACTGGAGAGTCCCCAGCGAACCTTAAGACTCTCGTTGAGTCATGCCGCCTCATGTTGGACCGAATTGACGACCGATTCTGGGAAAAGGTTGGCACCCCAGATCGAAGCCGCCAGCAACTTATTCGGTTCGTGACGGATGGTGGCTTCCTGCAGAACATGTTTCCTGCAGTTACGCCTTGCCACGACGAAGTCGTCCAAATCACATTGTACAGTGTGTAAATGTGATTTGGCTATCAACTTGAACAAAGGTTCGTTACCATAAGTAACGGCCGAAACCTCTGTCATGACCAGAGTATTGAGTGATCTGGACAGCCTCGTACGAGCGTCAAATTCAGCCTGAATGAGACTGTCTGGAAGTCTAGGAAGCAGTCGCTGAACTATATTATAGCGCAGTCCGGCTTCAATTTCCCGACCGAAAAGGTGGCCGGGAGATCTACCCATAGATCTTCCATACCAGGAAGAAGGAGTGACGTGGGCTCCGTTTCCCGGAGCTGTGGCATCGGCTCGCCTCTCATAGCAGCCTGCATCGTTAACTCCGTCACCTTCCTAGTGAACGGAATGGGAGTTTCTCCGTCCACTACGAACATGGTGAAAGCGCTTTTAAACATTTGAATCCTGGTATTAATGCAATCCCAGTCTTCTAGGCTTCTTAGCCAGTCACGCTGGGCTTGATCCCGACCGAAGATGACGGTCTCTTTTGGGATCTTATCCTCTCTCCTCATGGCTGCCTCCATAAGGCGGGCGTAACCAATGAAGGGGGGTTGCAGGTTTGCCGGGTGGAACTCGAAGTCCTCAATCCTTCGAGTTCCACAGTCCGCCAACGTTAGCATCCCGTCCTTGAAGGGGGCATACGACGATATCCTCCAGGGATTACTCGCCGTGTAAGGAGGGAGAGTGTTGTAGTCCGGCATGGCTTGAGCTGCCACACCGGGCTGAGGTAGACCTGTCGCAGGGTTCTCCCGGAGACCTGCTATGAGGTTCTCCTGGTTGGCCCGCCTCTCCGAGATGGCCCGGATTGACTGACCTGACTCCTCAAAGGAAGAAGAGATGTGAGAGAGCATCTCTTGGAACTTGTCCTGAACCAAGTTCCCTACCAGACTACCCATTTGCAGCATAATATTTGCAGTAAAAGAGTCTGAATCATCGGAACTAGGTTCCTGCTTCTCTCTGGGAGTCTTAGTGCGTGCTCCTGTAGAGGTTGAAGGCTCAGGATCAGACAGGAGCTGAGCCTTGTCTCTGGAGGACTTTCCTCTGGACCCTTTCGAGTGAGAAGAAGACTTGGGCTTCTCTGCTCCGGGATGGTGAGCCGGAGATCTTTGAGAACTGCCCGAAGCCGACTTCTTGGACAGCGTCTTCTGAAGTGTCTTTACCTTGCGCTTCCCTTTAACCTTAGGGATTACCTGGGTGGACTTTGGTCTAACCAAAAGCCCATCCTCAGAGAATCCTTGGAAAGAAGAAGAAGGGACAGGGGAAGAAGATCTAGAATGGCTCAAGGGTAAACCTTGAGCCCCTACCAAACCTGCCTCACTCAACCTCCTGCCTGCTGCCTCTACCGCCATGGACTTGAGGTCCAAATTAAGAGTTGCCACTTCTTCCATGATTTCTTGGCTTCCAGGTTCCTCCAAACTTGCGTTACCTGATCTTGAATAGCGGTGATGTAAAGGGCCGCCGCTTCCGGGTCGACATAGGAAGTCGCCTTGCAGCCGGGGAAGACAAGAGCAGCCATCTTCTTGACAAGAATGTAGGGCTGCCCCTTGGTAACATTCCATCTGAATCCGCCAACCCAGGCCTTCAGGGTGGTTTGGGCGGCGTCCCTGACCGCTTGAGCAGTCTGAAAGAGAGGGTCAGTATAAATACTAAGCTACTTGAGACTAAATTATGTTATCACTTGTAATGATATATCACTTAGAAGAATTGCATACATATAGGCCAAAGTTATATATGATAACCTGGTATCCGGAAGAGTACTTACTCTGGAGGTAACCTGATCTACCAAATCGTAGCATATGGGGCAACTCTTATGATGCCAGACAGCTATCTCCCCATACCGGATGGCGCAGACAGCATGCATACGGCAGACCTCATGCCCACAGGGGTCCTGCAGAACAGCGTTACAGCCAGATTCCTGGCAGTGGGTGGCCTGTAAGTGAACAGATATATGAGTATCAACACTTAACTAGTTGGACTAAGTCCAAGAAATGATATATCATAACACTGGAGTACACCGGAGTTACTTGACAGAATAAAGATCGGCCTCTACTTGCTCTCCTGCCGTGAGTGGTGGGTGTCCAATAGAACTGGTAAACTAGTTTCAGTGCATCTCCGGTGTTGCTGGAGGATGGAAATTCATCGAAGCAGTTACCTAGTCTATACGCCGGAACGAGGAGTACGAGAATGGCGGGGGAGGAGCAGGTGGGGGCCAGCAAAAAATGGCGGAGGAGTGTGACTCCGCCGTAACAGATATCAAGATAAGCAGGTGGAGAACCTGGATGGTGAGCGGGGATTCCGCCGACTTTGCAGAATATAAAGAATGTAAATAATCAAAATTGAAATAAAGTTAACATGCACAAGGAATAAACATGTGGCGGAGCTTCTCTGCAGTCACCAAACCTGAGGTCTGGTGGAGCCAGAGGACCCAGCCGCCGGAGCGGGATGGAGGGGTTGTGACTCGGGGTGAGAGAGAGCTCGATTCGGGAGCCGAGGAGGTCCGAGCACAGCCGAGCCAGGTGGCCAGCCGAGACCCGACCGCACAGGGGAGCCCCCTCGGTACCGAAGGGTGAGAGAGGTACGAGCAGAGCCAGCGTAGGATGTCCCCGGTGCTAACTCCCGTATCCCCCCGTGGAGAGGGGGAAGAAGGGAGGGAGCTCAGATGGTTGCCATGGGCAACGGGAGCGAGCAGGACCCCCCCCCCCCCCCCCCCCCCCTAGAGGGGGGAGGAAGCGTGAGAAACAGCAGCCAGGTGGCTCATGGCAATCACCTGGCTCTTCGCGAACGTGGTGTGGGTCACGCGGTGAGACAGGCCAGGCAGTCTGAGGTGGCCTAGGTTACCTCTAACCGTCTCAAAGCATGAATAAAAACAGCTTAACAGAACACGGGGAGGAAACGAAAATAAATAAGTAGAATAAGAGAAAGCAAAGTCCTGGAGAAGCTAGTCGAGCCATCCAAGAAGGGAGGTCGACTAACAACTCGTAGGAACGGAGGGCGGTGGCCAGGGTGGTCAGGACTAAAAGGAAGGACAAATGTCCTAAGGGAGCCTAACACAGACCTAAAACAAAGGAACATGCATGCATGAACACTGAGTTAAGGAGCGATGTAGGCTACGCGCTCAAGAGAGCTTAAGGAACCCCCGTGAAAAGCTAAGCATAAAATAACATGGTAAAGCTGCAAAATATAATGCAAAATATGTACTGCTAAAATATTCAAGCTGCAACGGTATAGAGGACTGAAGAAGCATGAAATAATAAAACGCATGGGGCGAGCCGCACCAGGTGACTCTGCAACAAAGCCGAAGGGGACGCCGTCTTATAACCTAAATAAAAATGGATAAACGGGCCCCTGGCTTGCTAAAATTAGGTGAAACACTTCTAGCAGTACTTAACTTAGATGCAGCGATGGCTTGGCGTTCCATGATGAGGTAAATCCAAAAAGGAAAGCACAAAAACACAGTGAAGAAAAATCACATGTGAGCTAGATGGTGCTAACGAAAAGGATGGATCTAAATGGTAAGAGACCCGTGATAGTGGTTTCACTCGCCCCAGAAACCATACCGACACCTTTTATATAAGGTGAGCGAGTCAGAATACTCTGACTTTTCCAATTTAGCCTTTTTCTCTGGTATGTTAGCAATAATTTACCTTAGAAATGTGTGCTAAAGGGACATTTCACGAAGCGACACGGGCTGAGCCCAGAAATAAACTTTTTGAAAGTCATTGCTGTAAGACTTTATATTGGGTATATGTTCTAAATTTTCGTGGATACTTTTGTCATTGAATAAAACACATGATTGTATTTTGCTTAGTTACTTTGAAATGCACTCAATTTTGAAGGTTCATATTTCAATGCATTGAAACATTTTTGTTCAACAATTAATAAATAAATGTCACATTTGTTATATCATTGCAAAGTTGTTTTCTGCAATTACTTAAGGGCGCCGGCCGGCTAATGCCATTTTTTAAGGACAGGACTGACATTCATACCACTTAATAAGGCGACTTGTTTCCAAACAGCATATGATTTTTGCCTCTGACCTTCAGTTTTGTGACGCCAGTGCTATTTATCACGAAAATAACCATTTATCAAATTCTATCTCCTCTCTTGATACTTAATATTAAAACCTGGGATTACTACCATATATAGACCTGATGTGGACCTCCAATCAAATGAAGAGTTGTTCATATACGAAACAAACCTTTGTGCTTAACATTAGGATAATACTAGCGCCAAGCTGGAAACCGGTAGAATTAAAATTAAACTTGTGAGATCCTGGGACTAATGGAATCTATACCAGGTCACAGGGCATGTATTACCCAGAATGTCCTCGGCATCCCGTGACCCGCCAGTTACTTTCCTACCGCCTTTAAGATAGGACGTGTTACTTGCTATCTGTTTTAAAGCCGGTTTTAGTTTGCCTGATTTCATTTCATTTCACTTTTTAATTTTCTTTTTAATTTTTCTATCTCTGGGTGTGCTCTGTGTGTGTGTGATCTGAAGGGTGTTGTGAGATGGAGTTCTTTGCTTTAACAACGGGAACTTCTTCCAGTTCTAGGAAGAGACAAAGGAAATGCCCTGGAGTGAGTGGGTTTCCTTGTTCAAGATTTCTAACTTCGGTGTCGACAGATCCTCATCCAACGTGTAGTAGGTGCAGAGAAAACATATGTACTATCACTATTCCTTGTTCGGTTTGTCGAGGTTGGTCGGTGGAACAGTGGAGGAAGTTTTATGAGAAAGGCCAGTACAAGAGAATGGAGACGACGCCATCTTTGGATGACCAAGTGTCGCCGGCTTCTTTTGTATCGGCAATACACCAGACTGCTCCATATGTTTCGTCACCTGCTTTTGATTTTTCCCATACCCCTTCAGTTTCTTCTAGTGATTTGCTATCGGAAACTCCGGGAGGAGTTTTGGGTAGTTTTATGAAAAATTAAGCTTCGTTGTTCCCTGGAGGGAGAGGGGGAACATCGCCTTCTTTGTTCTAGGTGCTGGCTCCCGATGCACAGAGAATGGAAGGTACGTGGACAGCTTTATGCCTACCAGGCGTGTCAACCTTGGAAGGCTTGTTGTCTCATTATATGGCGTCGCAATTCCAGCGGAGCCCGACAGCACTGAATGTTCCTCATCCCCCTGGCCTGCACTTTATGGGAACTAATGCCACGGCTACGTCAACAACTTCAATGTTTCTGGCGATGCAGAACGTTGGAGGTAGTTCTGCTGCAAATGCAGGGATGCCAGCAGCAGCCGCCCAGTCTCTCCCTACAAGATTGGTGACGTCACAAACCGTCACAGCCTACTGCTTCTCGATCTACTTCTCTACCTCCTGAGCCAAATACGCTTTCTGACTCGTTGGTACACACAGGATCTAGAGGAGAAGTTAGTTAAGAAAGACAAAAAGAAAAGGCGTGATTCGTCGCCTTCTTCGTCTTTTTCCTCTAGCTCAGCGTCATCGCTAAGTTCGATGACGTCACTGCGTGTACCAGTCAAGCGTTGGAGGATACGGGACTTCATGATTGATCCTCGGGCCAAGAGGAGAAGAGTGACTTCTTCTTTATTTTCGGGCCAGGACTGTCACATCCCAGTCAGGAAGAAAGTCAAGAAGTCAGTGGCTGGTAAGCTTAAGTGGACTGTCTGCTATGGGGATGACATGTCAACTTGAAAGAATAAAAAATAGAGTTATTATTTCTATCTATGCAGAAACATGCCGTGCATGCTTTCCAGAAGTTTCAGCCAATTATTTTTACAAATAATGAAGATATAGCGGTTTTTAAATGACTTCATCGTAACTGCGTTGTCTGTATGACTGAGTTTGACAGGATCGTTTTTGCATGTTTATTTTTGCATATATACAGTGATTTTTTCAGATTTTTTTCTCGAAATTCTCATACATCTGGTAGCAATGAAAGGTAGTGTGAGAGGAGGCGAGCTGCTCAGAGTGGTTATTTATAGGCGAGACTCGGAGAATGACTCAGGTACGCCACAGACGGCAAGGGGGTTGTACGCACTTACGCACTTGCTTTTGGTTACTAGCTATTTAAGTTGTTTTCATAACTTCTTAGTGAACTTATAGCAATGCCGAAGTTACCTAAGATCAAGAAGGGTACTCAGCAACTAAGGCTAGCAAAATTAGCGAAGGAGAGGAGTGTGCTGAAAGAAAAACATGAAAATTCATTGTTATCAGCTCCGTCATTGTTTTATGTCACGCCGTCAACATCATTGTCTCGTGTCACACTTAGGGTATTAATGCCACTTTTAGGGGGAGGACCAGGATTTTTGATGTAGAAATCAACAATAAAAGTACAAATAAAGTAATTATAATAATGTTGTTTTGACTTTTATAAGAAAAAAGTGAAAATTTACATAGCAAATCTTTGTGAGCTCATAACTCAAAAACATACTTATTCGCATGTTGGTAGCCATTACTCGGTTATTTATTATCCAATTTTAGAGAGAAAGATATCATTAGAAAGAGGAATAAAAATCCCATAATTCCTTGTGAGCCAATTTTTTCTTTCTTTCTTTTTTTTACAATTTTTTTGAGTGTCTAGACAAAAAAAAAAAAAAAAAAAGTCATAAAAAAAAAGAAATTCTGTTCACACAGGATTATTCCGTATATAAAGTAGTTTTTATGGTATGATTTTCAATACAACTGATGTCATATTAGCAGAGAAATTGCTACCTAAATTTTTTTTAAATTATAATTTTTGCTAATAAAACTAAAAGTTTTTGCTCAAATGACTTTAAATTTTTGTATGATGAAAGTATTATATACATCTAAAATATTTATGGAAATTATGTATTTTGTATAATAAAAAAAAATACACAACATAGCGGACGGTCCCCTTAAAGCTAACGGACAAAGCCGTTTACAAGTGTCTGAACAAGCGGAAGCGTAGACGGTCGGTGGGCTAGCGGCCGATGCGGAGATGCCAGTAGAGACTACAAAGAGTCTAAGAGAGACTACAATGCTGTTGGTAAAATCAAAGATGTGTGCAAAGAGTGCAACAAAGAATAAAGAGCAGATACCAGTTTTGCCTGTAAGACCTTTTAAAATACAGAGAAAGGATAAAAGAGCTGTCATTAAAAAGTCGAATAGTAGAGAGTTGGTAACCTCGTCTGATATGTTGGTGGAAGGCGTTGTTTGCTTAGATGAGCGATCAAGGCTGAATTCTCCGACGGGTGTTGGAGATGATATCAATAGTCATTGAGAGGAAATTAGCTCGGTTTCGAGAGAGCCTTCATCTTGGAGGTATAGGCGAGATTCTCGCTCTAGATCTGTGAGCAGAGAAGGAGTTAGGCGGTCTCGTTCTCCTACTGACTATTCGGGATCGAGCCGTCGGCGGCCATCAGAGATCAAAGATGCCGCGGCCGTTGGATCAGACGGCCATGAAGCACCCAGACGTTTGTCAGCGGATAGGAGTGAGCTAGCGTCTCCTGTGGCTGAACACAGTATGTTAGAACCAGAGAAAGGAGAAAACCAAGAGTTTCTGGCTTCATATGCGAGGTGATTGATTTGATTCGTCAATTCAATAACCTTTCGGTGAGTACGGAGACACCTGCCAGTATGCTTCCTCAGGGATTGACATGGTGTTTGGATTGAAAACGGATACGAAGGTGCCATATGAATTGCCTTGTTAAAGTCATGTGGAGTCTGTTGTACAACACATAAATGCATGGATTGCTGGAAGGGATAATTCCTTAAGATCGAACAGATAGTTTAAGTTTATCTCACCCCCAATGATGAAACATAGGAAATATTATACGACACCAATAGTTCCTTTGCTATCTAGACAAATTAACCCAAATGTGGTAAGGTTTAAGGCCTGGATTAACCTTGGATCAAGTTAAGATGGAATGCCCTTCGATGACTTGCCAGGAGGCTGCTATGTTAGAAGCAACGGCTTCTTCTGTCTTTCAGACTGCTTCTTGGTTGGATCTTTGGTCAACAGCAGTGGCGAAAATTGCATCCTCAGAAGTAACGAGAAAAGTGTGGATGAATCAATGTTTATCAGGTTGCTACAATCAGGTTCCAAAGCAATTGTGTACTTGACAAATTTAAGTAGCAATGTTTGGGCAAATATCCTGTTAATGAGGGAGATGCAGCTTTGGCTAGATTAAGCTGCACTGTTGATTTGGATTCCCTGCTAGCGATGAGGAATGGGGATATCCTAGAGTCGCAGTTGCTGTTGCCAGAGGCCATACTGGAAGAGGCTATAGATAGAAGAAGGATGGACATTAACGATAGGTTGGTACAGCAGGCAGTTAGAAAAACATCTAACAGTCAAGCTAACCCTATGGAGGTAAGGCAAATACCTCGAAAGAAGCCAGTAAGACATAACATCCCTAATAGAGCAAACAAAACCCCACTTTCCCCAAAAGAAGGTTAGCTCATCGGCCCCTTTCACAATAGAAATAACAGAGGAAGGGGGATTAGGGGAAGAGGGAGAGAGGTTCAAGATGATAGGATGCGGGCGCCTCTCATCACTCAGCCACGCCAGTGGGTAGTTGCCTGGCAAATCACTGGAAGGTGTGGCAGGAATTTGGAGCAGAGCAGTGGGTGGTGGATGTTCTCAGGGTCAGTTATTTGATTCCGTTCGAAGTGACCCAACCCCTGACAGAACAACCATTACCTCACCTAGCTTATGCTCAGGAACCTCAGAAGGCTTTTATTCTGCAAGAGGAAGTGAAGAAGATGATGGAAAAAGGGGCTGTGAAACAAGTATCCAGTCCATTAAAGGGTTTTACAGCAGGATTTTCCTTGTCCTCCAAATTCAAGGGGATTGGAGGACAGTAATAGATCTGTCAACATTGAATCTGTTTATAAGAAAAACCAGATTCAGGATGGAAACCCCAAAGACGGTTCTACAAGCAGTCAGGGTCAAGGACTTTATGCTGACAATCGACTTGAAGGATGCATACTTTCAGATCCGAGTCCATCAGTCTTCCAGGAAATTTCTCCGCTTCAGTCTTGCAGAGAAAGTTTTCCAGTTCAAAGTCCTGTGCTTTGGATTGACAACGTCTCCTAAAGTTTTTACAAGAGTGTTCGCTCTCGTGTCGACATGGGCGCATGCTCAGGGGATCAGGCTAATAAGATACCTAGGCGATTGGCTGGTGATAGCAAAGTCCAGAGAGAAATTACATCGGGACAGGGTGACCCTCCTGTAGTTTTGTCACAGCTTAGGCATTGTGATAAATCAGGAGAAGTCGCAGTTGGATCCAAGTCAACGGCTGGTGTATCTGGGTATGATTATAGACAGTAAAAGCCAAAGTATTCTTGGCAGACCAGAAGGTAGAGAAATGCAAACAAGTTGTGAATGCCTTTCTGGAAAAACAAACACAGCCAGCAAGACAATGGCAGGTAGTACTGGGAATTCTAACTTCCTTGGAGAAGCTAGTACCACAAGGGAGGCTACACCTTTGATCTCTGCAATGGAGGATGAAGGAGTTTTGGTCACCAACAGTAGATCACCCGTACGAGCAAATTCCCTTGTTGACAGAAGTGAGGAAAGACTTGCTGTGGTGGGTGCAGGACAACAATCTGACAGTGGGTGTCCCCCTTCAGCAGCCCTCCCCAGATCTCTTGCTGTTCTCAGATGCGTCACTCGAAGGTTGCGGAGCCCTTATGGAGGAGCTGATGGTTTCAGCAAAATGGAGTGGCGAGGACAGAGAACTCCATATAAACGTGTTTGAGCTAAAAGCAGTGTTTCTAGCACTTAAGGAATTCCGGGAGAGGGTGAAGGGGCATTCAGTGGTATTGATGTCAGACAACACCACAGTAGTAGCTTACGTAAACAAGCAAGGAGGCCTCGTATCTTGGCAGTTACATGTGATGACAGTTCAACTTCATCAGCGGGCTGTAGAGAACGTAGTAGACATCGGCCAGATATATTTCCGGGCAAAAGAAACATAGTGGCTGACAAGTTGAGCCGGAGGGATCAGATCCTCTGAACAGAGTGTCCTTGCATCAACAGGTAGTGGACAGGATGTTCATATTGTGGGAAAGGCTGATTATAGACCTATTCGCATCCAGGTACAACAAAAAGTTGGAAGTGTATTGTTCAGTAGTCCCAGATGTAGAGGCAGTAGCGGAAGATGCGCTACAACACCCATGGGACAATCTGGAACGTCCTACGCATTTCCTTCATTTTGTCTAAACCGTCAGGTTCTGAACAAGGTAATGCGGTCTCAGAACCTCAAAATGACTCTGGTAGCTCCTTCATGGCCAAAGGCAGAATGGTTTCCGGACTTGTTGGAACTCCTAATAGACGTGCCGAGAGAGTTACCCACATGGAACAACCTACTATGTCAGCCGCACGTGGAGAGGTACCACCAGTCGGTGAAGTCCCTATCACTTCACGGTTGGAGACTGTGAAGTATCTCCTGCGAGCAAGAGGTTTTTCTAAAAAAGCAGCAACGCAGATGGCAGGAAATACCAGAAAGTCATCTGCAGCAGTATACCAAGGAAAATAGTCAGCATACTGTGATTGGTGTCGTAGAGGGAACTGGTCTCCACTCGGAATCACTATTCGGCAATTAGCAGACTTTCTGATATATCTCAGGACAGAAAGGCATATGTCTGTATCTGCTGTAAAGGGGTACAGGTCTGCTCTAGCCTCGGTCTTACACATGGAAGGTGTGGACATTTCTTCTTCATGGGAGGATAGCTATGTTAATGAAAGAGTTTTGAGCAGTCCTGTTCGCCAAAGGAACTAAAAGCCCCAGATTGGGATTTGACCATGGTACTGAGTAGTCTTACAAAACCCCCCTAGGAACCATTAAGGCAGTCCACAGATAGGAGACTGACCCTGAACACAGTCTTCTTATTGGCCCTAGCCTCAACCAAAAGGGTGGGGGAACTGCATGGCCTGTCATATATCGTAAAGCATTCGAGAGGTTGGAAGTCATTGGTATTGGAGTTTGTTCCAGAATTCATAGTCAAAACTCAAAACCCATCAGTAGCGGACGGCAGATTCGACTCCTTTTCTATACCTTCTCTGGCAGAATTCGTAGACAATGACAAAGAAGAGATGCTTCTGTGTCCCGGCAGGGTACTAAGAGAGTACTTAAGAAGGACAAGGCACCTCAGGCCGGGGTGCCGAAGGCTGTTCGTAAGTACAGGGTGGAACAAAAAGGAAGTGTCCAGGAATACAATATCGTTTTGGCTAAGAGAAACGATCAGGAATGCATACATGACAGAAGACAGGGGGTCAAATAGCCAGGAGAGGGCTAGAGCTCATGACATCAGGGGCTTGAGCGGTTCTTTGGGATTCAAGAAGAATATGTCTGTAGAGAGAATTCTGAAAGCTGGTATTTGGCAACGCCAAGCAACTTTCACTTCTTTTTATTTAAAAGATGTTGCCCATAGATCCTTGGACACTTTTTCCTTGGGTCCAGTGGTGGCGGCCCAGCAAGGGTATAGCTCATCCAGTACCCCTGGCAGGTCAGTCCAAGATGTAGGTATGAAAGTAGAATGAATGAGATGACTGGTCTTTCTTCTTTACTACTTTCTTTCTACTCCTTTACCTACGAGCAGTATGAAGGAGAGAACCATCATGAGCTGGAACGGGCTAGATGCAGGTGAGGTGGTCAGCCATACTGTAAAGATAATCTAGAGTATAGTATTCTTTTCAGTAGCAGCACACTCCTCTTAGTAATAGGGAAGAGAGGGGTGATAATAGATCCAGATATAAGGGACAAGAGTGGTTTAGGAGCATGGAGTGTTCTCCATCTTCCATAATGTAATAAACCATGGCATCTTACGAGCACCCAGTAAGGGAAACCAATAGATTTTCTTATATCTTTGGTTCAAGGGTTAATAGTCCATTGTCTTGGAATACTCCTGATATTCAGAAATGGATAAAGGTGGCAAACTCCCAGTCAGTTATAGAGACTTACCTCCCACCAATAAGTCAGTCTATCCTAATGTTAAGACCGAAGGTTTGTTTCCCATATGAACAAATGACAAATTTGTAACTAATTTGTATTATTCATAACTAACAAACCTGAGGTCTTAACAGGTAAAGGCCCACCTCGAACCACCCCTCTAGCAGTGTAAACTGGGTTGGAAGAGTAACTGGCAGGTCATGGGATGCTGAGGGCATTTTGAGTAATACATGCCCCGTGATCTGGTATAGATGCCAATAGTCCCTGGATCTCACAAGTTTAATTTTAATTCTACCGGTTTCCAGTTTGGCACTAGTATTATCCTAATGTTAAGACCTCAGGTTTGTTAGTTATGAAAAATGCAAATTACATAGTTACAAATTTGTCATTTTTTTTAAGTCATTTTTATGCTAGATATGAATTTTTTCATTATGGTAAAAAAATAAACCCTATAAATTAGAAAAAAAAATGTAAGAAAAAAAGATGAAAAAAAAATTGGAAAGAAGGGCTTAATTTTATTGTTCTATAATGTCTTTCTAAGTAATATACCAAATTTCAGTGCTATAGCTTTAAAACTAAGGGAGAAGATAGACTTTGAAGGTCAATAAGTATAGTTTTGAGATATGGGCATTCAAAGTTTCTCTTTGTATTTTTACGAAGACAATGTTAATAAATCATGATTACTATAAATTTTATATTCGTTTTGGGTATTGTATTGTATATTTGGCAATGTATGATTGGTATGGGCGCCTGGGCCGTCGGTCTGACAGGAATGAGATTTGGAATGGAGATGGGTTTCCATCCCGGGAAGGTCAAGATGTGCGTCTGGCACTATTTTAAGTGCCACCAACACAGGCCACCGCCAGGCCGTGGCTGAGAGTTTCATGGGGTGTGGTTGAGCGTTTCATGTAGCATTATACGCTGTACAGATAACTTGATCACGCTCAAGAAAACTTTGCAGCATTATTTTTTTAAGCCCTGAATTGAAATGATGTAGCAGAGAGAGAGGATAGTTTCCTTCATTCTGTCACATAACTGTGGCATATAATTCGCTGGAGTGGTCTAAGTTGAGATCATTTTCTTTTCATAAACTATGCCCTGGGTTACATGGACCAATCTAGCTGGGACCCACCAGTAGGTAACCAGCTAGTTAATAAACAAAACTTTGTTATTTATCACAATTTAATCACAAATGAAGATCCCTTTGCTCAAAGATCATAGCCTGGGCCACTGCATCAGGCGAGACGGGGCACCCCTTATGCAACACTCTCTCTCTCCTTCACAAACTCGGCTAATATCACCGTTATTATGATCTTCTGAACTCTTATTAGAGCAAATTTTCTTCTTCTGTATATTAGCAAGATATTTTGCTTGTCTTTTCCTCTTTGGCATGATGAGATTCTTGCTGAAACAAAGAAAAGCAGATGTAAAAGCAAGTGAATGGTAGAGGTGAAACTCGAATGTGTGCTCTCTCTCATGTTTCTGCTGGCATACCTTCCCATCTTGTGACTCATGGAATTTCTACAGCATGCCATTGCTCGCAATTTGTTAGATAATAATCATCAAAATTTTACGATTAACGGAGGGAAATTTCTTGTACGGAATCAAGTTTTGGCTTGTAGAGTTTACCTTTTACTAATTACCCTGTAACTATGAAAGTAAGAGGAATTTTGACGAAATATTTTGTATACGCATTCTCCATTGCCATACGAAACTCCATGAATTTGATCATGACTTTAGGTTTTTCGCCCTATACCACCATATAGGGGAGTACTGGCTGGCTCCCTTAAGGAATAATCACTGGTAGAACATGAAATAGGACACATGCAGGTTGCAGTTGTTTCTGAAATCAGTTGCTCAGCTAATTTAACTCTCATACAGTGAAGGCCATGGATATGTATATGTATGCTTCTTTCACAGTTTATTTGAGATTGTCAGATCGCTTTTGCTCCTCATTCTAAGTTCTTGAGGATCCACTTTTTACATAATTGCCGTCAAGTAACTTGAAACCGTGATCTAGGAAATTATTCCTTATTAACTTCATTAGGTGTGGAGTAGGGATGTGCCCAAGGATCGGTATCAGTATCGGTGGTATCGGCTAGTTTTTGTGGTATTGGTGAATTTCTGACCGATATCAGCCGATACTTTTGTCATTAGTATAGGAATTTGAAATCCTTCTATGATGGCATAATATTAATTTTCTGTACCACTTTTCATTTCTTGGAAAATTATATTGAATAATATCTTTAATAAAATTATGATTTTAACTTACTAGTTCAGATGGGCCAAGTCCCAGTATGAGTTGGAACTTGCAAAGGGATTTGTGTCTATTTTGAGTTGAATGTTTTGTTGATCTGCTTTGCTCCTTTCGTAATCTTGTTTTTATTTGTGTACTGGTATCTCATTTTTCTTGGGATTACCTAATCAAAACTATATGTATTTTAACCCTTCAACGCCGAAGCAGTATTTTAAAAATCGTCTCCCGTATGCCGGCGGCATTCACGAGTGAGCGCCGAAGCGGAAAAAAATGTTTTTTTTTTTTTTTTTTTTAATCACAGCATGCTTAGTTTCAAGATTAAGCAGTTCACAATTTTGGTCTCCAATTTTTTTTGTTTATTGCCTGAAGTTTAGTATGCAACCAATCAGAAATGAAAAAAAATATCATTATCATATATAAATATTGGGATATATGACAGCCATAAAAAAAAAGTTGAAAAAAAAGCATATATAATTGTATACAAAGTCGCGCTGTGAGCAAAACGGTTAAAGCTAACGAGTTAATTTTATTTTGTTGTATTGTACACTAAATTGCGATCATTTTGGTATATAACACATTGTAAAACGATCAAGGCAACACAGAGAAAATATTATCACAAAATGATGCATGAATTCATAATGCGCAGACATAAAAAAAAGCTGTTTTCAAAAATTCACCATAAATCGAAATATTGTGCTAGAGACTTCCTGTTTGTTGCAAAATGAAGGTAATTTATTGAATATTACTAGAATGTAAGTGTTGTAGCTTACAATTTCGGCCATTTCCAAGTCGAGTTAAAGTTGACCAAAGGACAAATCATTTTTTCTATTTATTGTTATTTATATGAAAATATTTCAAAAATAAACTGATGAAGGCTACAACCATGGGTTATTTTTTGTTGTATTCTACATGAAATTGCGCACATTTTCATATATAAAACTTTATGTAACGGCTAATTGTTCCGACACGAATACAAACCCTTGGTCCTTTAACAATAGGAAGTAGCTAGCGGCAGCTGGAACGGTCATAAGCTTCGATCAAGGGGAGAACGGTAGTTTACTGCTTGTCCGACAGTGCGCGCGCCCGCGCGCCTGAGAGGTGAAGAACCACTTTTGCTTTGGGCCGCAGGTGTGAAGGACGTGTTCGTCATCGCTCTCTGCCTGCTTCATCGTCGTATGCTTTGTTTATATTGTGTTTTCTACTAACGGTTTGTTTGAGTTGAAAATGAACTGTAAGTACTCTGTTTTCATTTTCATTACTTAATTATGGGTCAAGATGGAGCTATCGCCGTAGATACGGCGGTTTCCGCTCTTTTCATGAAATTGATACCCTTGAATTATGTCTCGTTGTCGAGGGCGGGTCGCACTCGCGCCGAGTCATGTATTTTGGGCGAAAGTGTGTAATTAAATATTTACTACTCCTTTCATTATATTTTTGCCCTGTGCGTTCGTTGCCGAGAGCGTGAAGGCGCTCAGCACGAGCCTTTTCCTTTTATTTTGTATAATAGATTGCAATGAAAGTGGAATTGCAATTGCAGTATTCTTTTTCATTTTCATTTATTATTTAATTGCATCAATTTTCATATATATTTTATGATAGCATCATATTATTGGATCAAGTTTCCGCTCTTACCCGGGATTTGATCCTTCTCCTATTAATTTGTGTGAAAGTGAAATCGCAAGTGCGGTATTCTCTTTCATTTTCATATATTATTATGATTGCATCATTTTCATTTTGGATTAAGGTTCCGCTCTTTCCCGTGATTGATCCTTCCCCTTTTATGTTGTGTGAAAGTGAATCGCAAGTTCAGTATCCTGTTTCATTTTCACATTATTGTCACGGCTGTGCGGGGGTGGGGGAAGCGAAGGTCTGCCAAGAAGTCGTCGGAAGCTCTCCCGCGACTCCCTTGGTATCCGATTCTTCGTCTTTTTTCCTGGCCCCCCGCTCAGCTCCCACGAATGGCACCTTTCCCTTCGGGGGGGATCCTTCTCCTCGCCCGAACTGTCAAGCGTGGAGGAGGGCTCTCGGTGCCCTGACGTACAATTGTTTTCGGGGTCTCCCGTTCGTTCGGGGTGGGGCTAGCCCTCCCCCCGCGCGAGGGTACCCCTCCACTAATCACACTTTTGTTGCTTCCGCAGAACGAGTAACCTGGGACAGGTGTGGGCGTCCTTGGGTCTGCAGGGCGTGCCTAGTGTCCAGGGGTTGTTTCAGCGTCTGGCAGGGGCGGGGGCAGTCACCCATGGAGCGGTGACCACCACATCACTACCCCAGGGTACGCAGCCCCTCCTCTTCTTGTGATACCCCGCATGTGATGACAGTGACGCCGACAGCCGCCGATCGCTGCCGTACCGAGGAGGGGTGTTTGCGGCGCTGCCGCTACGCCAGGTTCCGGCTCGGTCTCTCGTTCGCGAGAGGTTACGAGTATACAATCTCTCGCGGGAGAGCGTATAGCCAAAGTTTTGGCGCCAGAGTTCGCTCGGCGTCTGGACCGCGGCACGGAGCAGAAGCTGGTGAGAGCCGCTCATGTGACTCGCTAGGCCAGCAGCCGCTCTCGCAGTGACCAGCTGGTAACCCTGGTAGACGTGACTGTCTCTGACCAGCCACGGGCTGAGGCTGGGAAGAGGTTCCCCCCTCCCCCACCCGATCGTTTGGTGCCAGCCTCGGCTGGTACCAGCGGTATGACGCGCCGCGAGGACACGCACTGATCTCACCGCGACATTAGCAAAAAAACGGTCTCTGCAGGTCTCCTGACCGCCGCTCCCACAGGGACCCGTGCGGATAGGGGTGGGGGACCAGCAGCAGCTCCTCTGCACACGAGATCGGGGCCGCTGTTCTCGGTCCAGCCGTTTCCCTGGGAAACAGCTCGACTAGGCCTGCAAGTTGGCGATCGCCTGCAGCCCTCCAAGCCTGCTGGTTCTGCCAGCGAGCGAAAGAGGAGCGTCATGTCTTCCTCTCCCGTGCCTGCAACTTCCTCGGTTTGCACCAGGAAGAGCGGGGCACAGCGGGATGATCGTGAGGGGCATGCCCCGCACTATCCCGTCACGACGCCGTAAGTACCAGGTATGATCTTCGGACCGACCAGGACGTATGAGCAAGTGGCAGGAGGAATCCGAGAGGGGTCTATCGCAGTTCCTCCTCCTTAAGGGGGAGGTTCTCGGAATGCTCTTGTTCGAGGTGCTTGACGGTCCTACTCTACAAGATGCGGTGACTTCCGAGATCCAGAGGAACTTTGTCGAGGTTATGGCGCTGATTCGTCAGCCAAACGACCTCGGGGAAGGATCGCTGCTCCCACCAGCAGAGCCCACGTCTTGGCTTGAGTCGTTTTGGGGCCCGAGAGGGAACCCAAACCGACGGTGGGTCTGCCGCGATTGGAGCTTGCCGATTCTGTCTTGAACCAGAGTCTCTCGTCTCCGGATAAGAAGGCTCTCTCAGATCTGGCCGGTGGGTCGAACAAGCTATTCCACCTCCTCTACTGCGACAGCGGCGTTTCTACGTGTCTTCGGACACCGTATTTAAATACCCCTTCGGTCCTCCTGATAGGTTTTGACCTCAACGAGGACTAGAATGAGTCGGAGGATGGTATCGGCTCTCTCCTGTCAGGTGTCGATCAGCCCCACCCAGACGACGTGGCGGCAGACCCTTACCTACAGTGAGAGTTCGTAACCCTCCTCGGGAAAACGTTTTCTCCTGACGATACGTTTTCCCAAACACTGAGAGGCCATCGCCACAAGGCGATGGCTGCTCCTACTTTTCTCCAACTGCTAGTTCCACTGGGAAGGCGAGCGAGTATCCAATTCCTCCCCCATTCCCTCTCTCCTTACGGCTCTAGGGAAAGGGGAGGGATCCTACAGAGATTTCTCTGTAGGATCCCACGTTGGGGACTGCGCTACCGGGGGACCTTCGGGTCCTACCTGACGTAAGCCCCGGTCGTTGAGGAGGGATCCTGCCCCATCCCCTCGATTTCTACGGGAATCGAGAGGACCACCATCTGATATCGTTTGACGAATTCGGTGGGGTTTTCGCAGAGTGGTTAGAATTCTTATTGGGAATTTCTAGCGCATTCAGAAGTGTTCGAGTTTTTTACGATCTCCAAAACAACACTTAGGCGAGACCACGGTCCAAAGTGAGCGAGACAAGAATCCCCGATTATTGTTACACAATAATCGAGAACCTCGCCTATGCTCAAATTCCTGGAATTTCTAGCATTGGGAAGAAGACTGCTGCTGAAAGAAGAGTATCTCACAGTAGGTGACCAACCTGGAATAGAGAAGAACGGACGGGAACATCCAGTTTGGCTTGAACTATCGTCTTCGGTATTCTGTTCACCATTGAAGCTTTCCTTCGGGGAAGACTTCTCTTTCACTCTCTTGACTAGAGAACGAAGGCGGTCGATCTCCAATCCTTATATTCATTCCTCAAGGGGAAAAGAATTTAGGATGGAGGTCGTTGTACAGAACCTACAAATATACTATGTATATTACCCTCGCGACATGATTCTGTTAAGCAGTTGAATTGTCTGGGGGGTAGGCGCATACCGTAGTTACCTCTATGGATTGTGACCGAGACGAATTGTATCTTAATTGAACTGCAACTCGGGGCTGCCTGCAACCTCCCAGCAGTTACCAGTTTCGATTTTAGATACTTGGTATTGTCACGACAACACCATATCAGCTTTTGTATTTACTGAAATCCGTTTTGTTTAAATATAATTGCTCGAGCGTAATTTTTATGCTCGATGGTTCTAGCCGAACACATTCCTTCGTGGAATGGATTACCTGGCAACTCAGGATGACGAGTCAGCGAGAGCTCAGCTAATGTGTATTGAACTGCCTGATAGCAGCTCAGTATCAGCTGGGTCTCCGAGATGCACGGTCAGTTATGTCTCTCTCTCCCCTGCTTTGATTGACTACCGAACCATATCTCTGCCCAACAACCATGGACTTAGGTCTCTGATTAACGGGGATTCTCGCAATAATGAAGGACCATCTACTGCTGTGACGCTCGATTCCATCGCCTTCGACATTGCGAGAATTTTCAACAGAGATATCTCTTGGACTCTTTCATCTTTCTGTTTACCGCATACCGCACGGTAACAGAAGTCTGTACTAGTCTCCCGCTGCATCGCACTGCGATAATGCGAATGATTTTGCAGACATCTGAGTTTGTCTTCAAAATATCTCGTATTCGTAGGTGTGCAATTGTTCATTGTTCAACCCGAATTAACAGATGGGTCAGAAGACATCGCCTACTCTCCGACCTGACAACTCTACTTCCAAATGTTCAGCCCATGAGAAGCAGTTCTTCAGGCGGCTCTCCACTGTGTTTTCATTACTGAAAAGCGGTTAGTGTTTTCAGTCATTTGTAAGCACAGGTTCAGAATCTTGAGAATCCTTCTCTCGATTCGTCTGTGAAGACGTAGGTTGCATTCAATGTCTACCTTCGTCTTCAACAGCACATAGTGTTGTTTCTCCTTAGCTGAGATTCGACAACTATGAGAATGTCTTGCCTTCAGGGACCTCGGTCTCTAGAAGGCAATTGACTTTCGCGTGTTGGGCACATGCCTTAAGAGAATAATCACCTCACCGCCCGGCATCGGTGACAAACAAATAAACTATTTGTTTGGTCTCTCGGCATAACCCTTTAAAGGGCGAAGGTCACGTGACTTACTCGGATGCTTGGACAACTTGCCTTACTACCGAACCAGTCAGTTGGCAGCTGTCAGAGCGCCCGAGTCAGTTACGAACTACACTGTGGACTTAGTTCGGTGGTTCCCAATCAATCATTACTTCGTCCTAATAGCTTGTCCCAGTACCCATACCATCGACACCCACCATCGAGTGGCGGTGTCCTATCCACTACCGAGAAGAACTTCGCTGCATGGGGATAGGAGGATGCGAGACTCTTCGTTGCACACGGACAGATCAGTATGGGTACTGCACTTCACCGAAGTCGAGAAGAGGGGATAGGTCATGCGACTATTCCCCTCTTTTCCTCTGAGGAAACTGCATGACTTTTCCTGCGAAGTCAAGCATCCAGGGGATGGGGATCCGTGACGCTCAATTTCGTACCGAACTTCGTAGCGAAGACTCAGAACCCTTCGGTCCCTGACGATCGGTTCGAGTCCTTCACAATCCCCTCCCTAATGGACTTCACCGCCTTCAATGCGAAGGAGATGCTGCTTTGTCCGCAAGAACTTCTCCGTGGCGCAGGTACTGAAGGCAGGGGTCTGGTCCAACCAGACCACATGCACCTCCTCCTACCTTCGGCCCCCCAGATGCTGAAGCCTTGCCGAGGATGGGGGCTTAGGGTTCAGCAGCTGGCCCCTGATGCCTGGTGGGAACTGCTTTCTCGCTGGGCCTTGGTGCCCAGCTTTTGATCCAACGAAATAAGTCAGCCCTTTTTCTTCTACTAAAAACATTTCATCTTTCTGCCTTCCTCCCCCTATAAGGTATGGATTCTATGACGACGACTATTGGCTTGGTTTTGGACATGATTTAGTCTAAATCTTGGGATTTGAAGGAGGGTGAGGATGGACGGCATGCCACCTCACCCGTAGAACTCTAGTACCTGACGTGGTCGAGCGAGGGGAAAGTTTAATGTCAAACCCTATCCTCAATGCCGGGTCTGATCTCGACGGACATCATGACGCCTTAGCACTGGGGATAGGGTGTATATCCAGTAATTACCCCTACGACGACCCTAATAAAAGGGATGACCCGTCCTCTAAGTGTGACTCCATGGTGGGTATGGGGAATATCTGGATGAACTATGTATTTTACGTTTTATGGCAAACCCCCCTATTCTGTTGATGACCCTATGCTTTCATCAAAGGACTTGTCCTCGGAACCCAAACATCAATTTTCCAGGGGTCGGTCCCCAGGATCAGTGGAGTATCCCTGGGCCGAATGACAGACGGACACAGTTGACGACCCAAAGCAATGTGAGTAAATATAATACAGCCAGGAAAACTAAACAAAAAGCATCTGGTTCCAGTATTGTCACACTGGAACCATTTGCCATGAAGAAAAATCAATAAATATGAAATAGCTCCTGGGGTCTTTGTACCCAATTCCTTTAATAAATACCTTAATTTAAAGCTAGAAGGTGACAGTATAGACATTTTTCAAGTGCATAGGGAAATCATTAAATGTTGTGGCAGACAGCCAAAAATTACACCGCAGAATGGAAACATGCTCCTGGTAGAAAGCATCTCCCCAGAGGAAAGTATCAAGTTGATGGGATTGTCGGACCTTGCGGGAGTTATGGTGGAGTGTACTCCCCACTCCACCTTAACTCCAGCAAGGCTTGATTTATGCCCCTCAGTTGATGGCTTTCTCTGAGGAGAGACTTTTGACAGAATTAAAAGACCAGGGTGTAATAAAGGTGGACAGGATGACAAAGAAGGTTGATAATAACAGAATACCTCAGCCTACCTTATATTAACTTTTGACACCTTAAGACTTCCGGAATGTGTCGTTTGCAGCCTGGTATAGGTTTAAGGTAAAGCAGTTCATCCCGAGACCAGAAGGTGTTTCCATTGCCAGCATTTTGGACACACCCTACAATCATGCCGATCCAAATTGCAAGAAATCCTGCAGTATGTGTCAACTGTGGAGAGGATGAGCATGGAATGTGCACCAGGGAACCTAAATGTGTTCACTGTGGTGAGGGACATGCATCATCGTCTCAGCAGTGTGATATATATTTACTAGAAAAGGAAATACAAGCCATTAGAGTAATAGAAAGAACAACATTTAAGGAAGCACGAGAGAGGGCCAAAGCAAAGATTGTAAGACCCGGTCTAAGTTTTGCTACTGTAGTAGCAAAATTAAGAAACCAAAAGAAAGAGACAAATAAAAAAACCCAAGTTAGGAGCACAAATGTAGAATCAAATAAAGAATCATTAAAGAGACAGCTAACTGAATCATTAGAGTCAATTGATGATGAGAAAGTAAAGACAAGGTTCACTAGAACCAACAAGAAAGGCCCTAGTATGGAATTGGAAAAAATTGTGAAGTGCCAGTTGAGATACACCCTCCATCTGCCTCATTGGAGGCAAGGCCAGTGGTTGCTGGTCTGGTGCCAGCTTCTGTTGGTGCCAATTCCTCTTTGGAGGACAAACCAGCAGATGCTGGTCCCTGGTGCCAGTCCTCGCTGGTACTTCTGCCTCATTAGAGGCAGAGCTGGCTACTGCCAGCAATACAAACACTCGAGGTGGTCTCTTTAGAGAACACCTCTGCTTTCTCCCGTCTCGACAGAGATGGAGCACAAAGAAACTAAAAAACCCTTTAGTGTGGCAAGGACACTGAAGGAAAAGATGTTGGCTCT